>NC_058145.1:8891393-9168893 GCF_011075055.1 Mangifera indica | reverse complement strand
CTCTGGTAGTTTCAATTAAGGCAACATTAGTTCTTTCTTGAAACAAAACAGTGAGTTCTGATAAAAAAGCATTTTTCAATATCATCATCATAGTGTTTATTCTTCATGTTCTCTGTTACGTTTCGATTAATGGTGCTAGCGTTCCTGGTGATGTATCAGCTGGTGGAAGGCGTATATTAATTCGCTTATTGAGTCTCACAAATGGAGAAGATTTGCCTGAAAGTCTTTGGCCTTCACTACCACCGAAGTCTAATCTCCAATATGCCTGGAAATCCTCCTGGTCAATGCACACGTGGTTGAACTTATACATTTTTAGTATATAATTTGAATACACAAATAATATGTTATTATGTGATTAGATGATTTTGAATTAAAAATAAAGTAATACTCAATTATATGATAATACATCAATTGTATATCTAAGTTATATATTAAAAATGTGTACGCATAGTTATACTCTTTATGATTATATACACGTATGTGGGGAAAGTCTTCAATCAAACAGACTTACGTAACAAATCTTCAGTGTATGCATGCAGCTTCACTCCATTAATTAAGTTACAATATGATCGTATGTGTAATGTATCTATCGGATTGAATTGAGTGACATGGTTTTTATTATATACATTATGGTTGTGTTTGGCTAATAGGATGGAAACATTACTTGCTAATTTTTTTTTTAATTATTGACATTATTTTGTTCTATTTATAAGTAATAAAAAGAGATATTATTTATCTCTTTTTTCCCTCATAAACCCTAAAAACTTACAATTTCTTTCATAGGTCAAGTTTTAAAAAATAACATTCTCCCTTAGGGTTTAGTTTTCAATCTCTAGTGCCATCACCGATGACGAAGATTCCTTGATGCATCACCATGCTCCGACGATCTTTCTCCCCTACTTTGGAATGTTGGTCGACATAGATCTGGTTTGGAAAGACGAAACTCTTCATTTTTCCAAACCAAATCTGCATCAACTAGCATCTTAGAGGAGGGGAGAGAGACTGTTGGAGTATAGTAATGCGTCGCAGAATCTTCGCTGCCAGCAATGACGTTGGATTTGACGTCAAGGATTGAAAACTAAATCGTAAGGGGGAAATGTCATTTTTTAAAACTTGGCCTAGGGGGGCAAATTTTTAGTTTTTAGGGTTTGAGGGGAAAAGAAATTAAATTTTTATTTATTTTTAATATTATATATAAAATAACTATTTTACCCTTGAAACTGATAGACTTAATCCTTCATGAGTGGGTATTTAGGATTTTCATAGTTAAGAGGTGGAAATTTGAGATTAGATGATACTTTGGGTGGGAATAAGTCCTTTGGCCATGAAGTAATCTAAGCCAAAAAAGACATATTTTTTTTTTTATTTTGCGAATAAAATAATATGAATGGTCATCCTTATCGTTTCCACTTAATGGTAGTTTCGAAATCACCGCAAAAATTGGTTCTTACCGATTTCAAATTCAACGAACACATAAACGAGTGTTCATCCTCTTACACTTAACTATTTTCATGCGCTCAATGTGAATTGACTATTCTTCCTTTCACTATGCACGAACAAGCATCCACCCTTGCAATGAACGTCTATTTACTTCTTTACACAATATATAATAAAATTATATTAATATACATAGGAGAAGACCAAAAGACTTTTGGACATACTTGTAGGTGTTACACTCATCTATAAAACAATTGCTCAGGAATAATTCTCTATCATCCCCAAATGTTCACTTAGAGGAAGACCAAAGAGGAGGAACAAGATCACTAAACCTACCTATTGGTACAACTTCCTCATGAGCACTTTCAGCGACATAAAAAAAGAACTTGTACTTTTGTAATCTCTTGAAGGGGGTTTTTGAAATTGGCATAGCCAACCTCTAGCCTGGACCCCTAAGTTAAAGGTTCAAACTCTAGAGACTTAAAGACATGCTCCTCAAAAGACGACTAGGCTCTTTAAATGATGAATCTAGTTGAGCTTTTTCTATCATAACTTGCTTGCCTAATCAAAGAATCTTTTTCATCAAAGTCCTCATGGTAGTGATTAAATATCAAGTAGAAGTCAAGGAAATTAACAACATAAGTGATTCACTCATTATAGGCCTTTTACTTATACTCAAGTGAAATGATCGCCACCAGACATCTTTACCTCAATCAATAACATATGTCAAACAATAAGCTTGCATAATCAAAACTCAAGTAACAAATTTCTTTGGTAACATTCCCACCGAAATTTGCACTTGGCATTAATCTATAACGTAATAAATAGATTGGTACAGATATAATCATAATACACTATTCATCCAACCATAGCATTAAATATGTTATATCATCAATAAGATAGGACCACCCTATAATTGTCGAACTTTATCACTTTTTAGTGGTGAAATATTAAGCTACAATAGGCTAGGTGTTTTAGGTCACCTTATAGAGGGAAACACTATGAAGTTAGATTGTCTGAGCATGTATTCACTTAAATTTTAACTTTATACATTCAAAAAATTTACTAAAATACCCTTAAAATGAAAACAATCGAAAGCATACAAAGCACAACCAAAATTTAAAAAAAAATCTCAATAGAATTTGTGTGTAGCAATAACATAAAACATGTCCACAAACAACTGAAACTCAAATGACATAAATGCCTTATGTTGCCTTAAGCTCGTTGACTACCACTCACCTTGTAGTTGTTATGATACCATGTATCTATAAAACATGAAAAGAAGGGGAGTGAGTAAAAGTCACTTAATAAGTAGGAAACTCTATTTAACTTTTAATAAATCTCAAAAATTCGTTTGGCTCACACCACTCTAACTCGATCACGAGGAATTTATCTCTAAACTCTAACTACGTTGATGTGGGTATTACTACTCTCATCTAAAAACTTAGGAATCTCAAATTCCCAAATCAGTCTATCATGATTATTTATGGTCCTGCTTGATTACCAAAGAACTACTCTAGATTCTAAATAGGGGTGACTATCTAATTTCTTAGTTTGTTCACGTGAAAGCACTATCTCATATTAAACTAAATACTAAGTTGATCGGACTAGTCGAGATAGACATTTGACACCTTGTTCATGTGAGAATTTCTATGCAATCCACTCACTTACACTATTACAGACAATAAAGTGAACTAGGCTCCTCTAGGAACAAGGTTATTTTATTATGGGTACAATGCCCCACTGCGAATGTGGATTACTACGAGTAGTGTAGGGAATATAAACTCATACGTGCCCCCTCATAACGACTAATGTGACCTGAAGCCATAGATGAGCATGCATGCATCTCTAGCCATTGATCATTTTGAGATCATATTAGCATTCACCCTAACTTATAAATCATGCCCTAAATGTCATTTCTTTTGGGCATGACTTGGTACCCCCAAGTACCTTCTCGGTCTATACTATTTTTTGGGATAAGACTTTGAACTCTTAAACTTAATCCTTAATAGTCTTTTATTCACATTGCTACATGTATATGTGTACATCATCCTTTTCACGTATGACTAGACCCTTATAGGTTTACATGCTTATTTACAATATGTACAAGTGTGCATGGTCACATGCACGGGCGTACTTACCCTCTCAAAACATGAACACTTATTTTTTCCAACCTATGCATTTCATAAGGGTATTATCATCATTCTTCCTTACATAAGGTCTTATATTCTAGTCATATAGGCGTATCATGTGACCTAGTTTACAGGTGATCGACTGGTTATACATGTCCTCTGTATGATAGTTAGAAAATTGTCTATAAAAATATGGGTTTCATATGTACAAGTGTGCATGCCCATATGCGCGGTCGTGCATAACCTAAAATTAAACTAATCTAGGCATGTCACGATCATTCTTGTCATTAGTACGACTATACATGATGTTTAGAAGTAAAATTTCTAGCTTATTTTCACACTCAACCAATCTCTAATCTAATCTTAATATTTCCATACACATTTTAACAAGTTTCTACGCCCTAAATAAATGAAAATAAGTCTTTACATATCATTAAACATACAAAAGTCAAGACTTATGCAAAAATCCACTCAAACACATTATTAATTTCTAATCCACATGTTTTACTCTTAAATTTCATTTTATTCATTCAAATATGGAGTTTCAACACTAATCCAATATATTATTGTATCTAATGTTCAACAAATTATATATAGGATGACTAGAGCTAGTAATTTTCAATATGACCCGTTAACCTGACACGATATGACACGAAAAATATCGAGTTAAGGTTAAGTTTTTTGATATAAAATTTATTTTGGGTCAACCTGACATGATGATATGTGTATGAACTACAGACAAATAGGGTTATAATAGTATATTTTTAAAGTGAATTTTGGTCCATTTTGTCAAATTCTTTAAGTTTTATTTAATCTTGATGGCTTGATCTTATTTTACACTTTGAATTATATTTTTAGATGCTTTGGAGACATTTAAGCTTTTTTTGGAATGAAAATGGAAGCTTAAAGAAGCAAATAAGAAAGGTTTATATTAAGAGGCAAAGAGTAACTATGGGCAGTCTTATAGCCATAATTGGTGCCCATAATTATTAGGCATAAATAATATTTAAAAAATAGAAAATAGGGTTAAATAACAGGTATAAAATAAAGTTACATCTTCTCCACTTCCCAATCACCGAAATATAACATATCAAAAGATTTTTAGGGAGAGAAAGCTCCAAGAAACAAGTAAAAGAGTGAAGATTCAAGATTAAAGATAGAAGACCCAAGAGAATCAAGATTTGAAGACCTTAGAGTTTTTCTTATCTTTTTTTACTGATTAAAAATGTCTTTCTTTTCAACTTTATCCGGTAGCTTGAACTTTATAGCCATGAATAGCTAATTTCCTTTATTAGGGTTTTTAATGAATCTATATATTCTCAAAGATTATATAATGGGTTTTGATTTTTAATTAATGATGATGAATGTTTGATTTAGTAATTGTGATTTTAACTTCTTGCTTGATGTTAGGGCCCAATACCATGCTTGTTTGTAAATTAGAGTGTGATATTGAGAAATATAAACCCAATTAGTTCATGCCTTTGCTAAGTCTAGGGTTTTATTTAGAGATAAATATAAATCCTTTGTGGATAAATTGATTGTCATAGAAATTAATGAGTTTTGATTAATATCATACCATGAAAGTACGTAAGCTTTTAATCTTAACACACCTAATTAATCTTGAGAGAGGTATTGGGTAAAATAAGATAATTAACCATCAACAATTAATCTTATCATTGATTTTAATTGGATTCGTTACTGTTTTTGAGTAATTAATAGTGAAATCATAACCTTAGGCTTCTTTATATTGGTATTTCACTTTTAATTTGTTAGGCGTTTATTTCTCTTTAGTAATTTTAACTTAGTTAGTTTACATTTTAATTAATTTTAATTCAGTTTTCATCAGTAGTATTTTATTTCTCTAGCTAATTTAAATTACAAAACAAACTAGTACTCGACAACTAATCCCTATGGGATTGACATATTTTTATATTACTTGATTGACTGGTACACTTACAAACCATTGACAACAAGTTTCTAGTGCTGTTGTCAGGGATTGATACTTTGTTGATGTTAGTATAATTTGTAGTTTGGTTAGACTAGAGTTTTATTTTATTTATTTTTGTTCTATTTGATTTCCTGTTGTCTTTATTCTTTCCTTGTAGATACTCTATTGGTTTATGACTAGATCTCAAAATCCATAATTATTGGATTTTGACTTAGAAATTGAGAAAACCTTTAGAAGACGTAGAAGAGAAAGACAAACAAGACAAAGAATTGCCATGGAGGATAACATCAATAATTAGCAAGCTCTTCATAATTATGTTGTACCTACTGCATATGATGGTTATTCTAGTGTTATGAGGTCTATTATAGTTGCCAACAATTTTGAGATCAAACCTTCCATTGTTCAGATGGTACAACAAAATCAATTTGAAGGATTAGAAAATGAAGATCCATATGTTCTTTAAGATATATGACACCTTCAAGATGAATTGGGTTCCTAAAGATGTAATCAAATTAAGGTTATTTTGCATTTTCTTTGAAGGATAAAACGACTACTTGGTTGGATTCTAGGGCACTTGGTGCATTCACTACTTGTAAGCATTTTCTCAATTTCCTTGCAAAATATTTTCCACCTAGTAAATCGCTTTAATTGAGAAATAAGATCGCTAATTTTTACCAAAGGGATGATGAGTCCTTATATGAAGTTTTGGAAAGGTTTAAAGATTTACAAAGACAGTGTCCCTGTCATGGTTTGCCTGAATGGCTAGTTATTCAAACTTTCTATAATGGTCTTTCTTACCCATTGAAAAGTTTTTTGGATACAACTCCCAATAGGTCATTAATGGGTAAAACATCTGATGCGGCTATACACTTGATTAAAGAAATGGCTTCTAATAGTTGTCAATGGCTTAATGATAAAGCTAGTCAAAGAAGACATTTAGGAGTTCATGAAGTAGATGGAATTACTATGGTGAATGCTATGTTGGATGCATTGACAAAGAAATTAAAGAGATTAGATATGAAGTTTGTAAGAACTTCTAGTTTTGAGAATTGTGGAGGAGATCATGCAAACTTTGAATGCCATTTGGGTATCTACTATGCATATGAGCCTACAAATGAGTAAGTGAATTTTCTTAATTGCAACCAAAATGGATAGGGTAATCCTTACTTAAATATATATAATCCAGGGTGGAAGAACCACCCAAACTTCACGTGGTCAAACCAAGCAAATACTTCCAAACCAAACCAAAATTTTAGGTAGCCACCTCTAGGGTTCCAAACTAGAAATGCTAATCCTTAACCTCTGTATCATCTTCAACCTCCTCAAGAGCAAAAATCAAATCTGGAATTAATGATGGAGAATTTCATTCTTGCCCAAAAATAAAAGATCGATGCTCAAGATGAAGTGATTAGACAATTCATTGCTAAGGTTGATTAATTAACCACACATAATAAGATGTTTGAGGTACAATTTAGCCAACAAGCAAGTATTTCCAATTCTAGGGAAATGGAAAAGCTACCTAGCCAACCTCAAAATCCAAGGGAGCATTATAATACAATTGTCACTAGGAGTGGTAAACAATTAGGTGAACCTGTAGGCAAAGTTAAAAATGAGGTTGATGAGCAAGAGGACATTGAAAAGTCCAGTGAAGAAGATACATTGAAGAAAAAGGTTAAGAGAAATGTCCAAGAAGCTCTTGAAAAGCAAGTGCCATCCAAAACATATATAACACCTTTACCTTTTCCTCAAAAGTTCCAAAAGGTAAAGTTTGACCAACAGTTTGGAAAGTTTTTGGATGTTTTCAAGTAGATATATCTCAACGTTCCTTTTATAGAGGCTATGACTCAAATGCCAACATATGTCAAGTTTCTCAAGGATATCCTCTCAAATAAAAGAAAACTTGAAATTTTTGAAACACTGGCTCTCTTAGAAGAATGCAACGCCATTTTACAACATAAGCTACCACCAAAGCTTAAGGATCCAGAGAGTTTTTCTATTCCTTATATAGTTGGCAAAGAATCTTTTGAAAAGGCTTTATGTGATCTTGGTGCAATGTTTTTATCTATTTATAGGAAATTGAAGCTTGGAAATTAAAACCTACAACAGTGATCCTATAATTGGCGGATAGATCCATAAAGTATCCTACGGGGATAATGGAAACATGCTAATTAAAGTTAGAAAATTTTAGATCCCCATAGATTTTGTGGTTTTGAAATGGAAAATGATATTCAAGTTCTTCTTATTCTGAGAAAAACCATTCTTAGCGAGAGCAATCATTGATGTTAAAAATGGAAAACTCACTTTTGAGATTAAAGATGAAAAAGTAGAGTTTAATGTTTTTTGAATATCAAATCAATCTAACATTGTGAATTCTTGTTGCAGGGTTGACATTATTGATGATTGCATGAAAGAAGTCTTTATCAAGAAATACCCTGAGGATCCACTCGAGTCTTGCATTGTTCATGGAGCTTCAGTCAAAGATGAAAACATGGAAATTATAGCCTGTGTTTAGTTTATGGAAGCAAATCCTAAGGTTGCTCCTATTTTGAATTTCAAGTATAAAGAACTCAAGTTAGGTAACCATTCTTTTCCTTATTTTAAAGCGGAAATGCACCTAAGGTAGATCTTAAACTATTTCCTACTAATTTGAAGTATGCATTTCTTGGTCCTAATTCTACCTATCTTGTGATTATAAATGCTAAATTAAATGATGAACAAGAAGATAAGTTGCTTAGGGAACTTATAGCATATAGGAAAATCATTGGTTATAACATTCATGATATCAAGGGAATAAGCCTTACCATTTGCATACGTTGTATCCATATGCTTGATGATTTCAAACCTACCATTGAACATCAAAGAAAATTGAATCCTATCATGAAAGAGCTAGTGAGAAATGAAGTCATCAAATTATTGGATGCAGGGATTATCTATCCCTCTTTGATAGCTTGTAGGTAAGTTTGATACAAATGGTACCAAAGAAAGGAGGTATGACTATTGTTAAGAATGAGAATAATGATTTCATACCCACTAGGACAGTCATAAGGTGAAGGATATGTATTGGTTACAAAAAACTTAATAGTTCTACCAGTAAGGATCATTTTCCCCTTCCTTTCATTAATTAAGTTTTGGAGAAAATAACAAACTATTCTTATTTTTGCTATCTAGATGGTTATTCGAGATTTTTTCAAATCCCTATTCGCTAAGAAAACCAAGAAAAGACCACATTCACATGCCTTTATGACATATTTGCCTATAGACGTATGCTTTTTGGTATTTGCAATGTACTTACTACCTTTCAAAGATGCATAATGTCCATATTTTCTGATTTTGTTGAATGAATTATAGAAGTGTTTATGGATGATTTTTTGTATATGGAACATCTTTTGATGATTGCTTGTTTAACTTATCTAAGGTTTTGCAGAGGTGTGAAGAGGTCAATTTGGTGCTTAATTAGGAAAAGTGTCATTTTATGGTGAAAGAAGGGATAGTTCTTTGGTATAGAGTCTCACAAAAGGGATTGAGGTAGATAGAACAAAAGTAAAAGTGATTGAGAAGATGCCCCTATTGATATTAGTAAAAGAAGTCTGGAGTTTTTTTAGCCATGCTGGGTTCTATAGGTGTTTCATTAAGGACTTTTCAACAGTTGTTAAACCTTTGTCTAATTTACTTGTTAAAGATGTTCCTTTTAATTTTTATCAACATTGTCTTAATTCTTTTTGCAAGTTAAAGAATGTATTGATTTCAGCTCCTATTATGCAACCACTAGATTGGAGTCTACCTTTTGAAGTAATGTGTGATGCTAGTGATTTCGTTGTAGGGGTAGTTTTGGGGTAAAGGAAAGATAAAAAGGTTTATGCAATTTATTATGCCAATCACACTTTGGATGAAACACAAGTCCACTATGCCACAACTGAGAAAGAACTTATTGTAGTTGTGTTTGCTTTTGATAAGTTTAGGTCTTATTTAGTGGAGTCCAAGGTCATAGTCTACATGGATCATTCAACCATTAAATATCTCCTAAATAAGAAGGATGCAAAGCCGAGGTTGATTAGGTAGATATTGCTTCTTTAAGAGTTTGACTTTAAAGTAAAGGATAAAAATAGGGACAAAAAATGTTGTTGCTGATCATTTGTCCAGCTTAGAGCAAGTCGAATGTAAAGGTTTTGACAAAAGTCTACCTATTAATGATTCTTTTCCAAATAAGTAACTTTTAGAAATATCTCATTGGATAGTACCATGGTATGCAGATTATGTGAATTATCTTGTGTATGGCATATTACCTCCAGAGATGAATCACCAATAAAAGAAAGAGTTCTTATGGGAAGTGAAGAACTATTATTAGGAAGAATCACTGCTTTACAAAAGATGTTTTGATGGGATTGTGCAATGATGCTTACCACAAGATGAGATGGAAAGTGTTCTAACCTATTGTCATTTTCTTGAATATAGAAGTCATTTTAGTGTCGCCAAAACAACAGCTAAAGTGCTCTAAAGTAAGTTCTATTCGCCAACTCTTTTTCAAGATGCAAGGAAATTTGTTCTAACATGCAATAAGTGCCAAAGTACTCGAAATATTTCGAGAAAGAATGAAATGCCTCTAAACGGTATACTTGAGATTGAAATTTTTGATGTGTCGGGCATTGACTTCATGGGGCCATTTCCTATGTCTTATGGGAATAAATATATCTTAGTTACTGTAGATTATGTTTCTAAATGAGTTGAGGCACTAGCAAGTCCATCCAATGATGTTAGGGTTGTGGTGAAGTTCTTAAAGAAATATATCTTTGCAAGATTTGAGACTCCATGAACCATTATTAATGATGGTGGTTCTCACTTTTGTAATAACCTATTTGAGAAATTATTGAAGAAATATGGAGTTACCTGTAAGATTGCAACCCCATACCACTTTTAAACTAGCGACAAGTTGAGATTTCTAATAGGGAGATCAAAAGCATACTTGAGAAAACCATAAGTGCTTCAAGAAAATATTAGAGTTTGAGATTGGATGATGCACTTTGGGCATACCACACAGCCTTTAAAACTCGTATTGGTACATTTCCTTTCCATCTTATCTATGGTAAGTCTTGTCACCTTTCAGTGGAGTTAGAGTATCGAGCTTATTAGGCTATTAAGTTCTTGAACTTTGATTTGCAAAAAGTCGGTGAAAAGCGTCTCCTCTAACTAGATGAGTTAGAAGAGTTTAGCTTGGATGCTTATGAGAATGCCAAAATATATAAGGAGAGAACTAAAAGGTGGCATGATAAACATATTCTAAAGAAAGACTTCAAAGAAAGTAATCAAGTGTTGCTTTTCAATTCAAAACTAAAGCTTTTTCCAAGAAAACTTAAGTCAAGGTGGTCCTATCCTTTTAAGATCTTAAAGGTATTTCCCCATGGAGCTGTTGAGGTGTGGAGTGAAAATTCTGGAGCATTTAAGGTCAATGGACAGAGGTTAAAGCCGTATTTTGTTCGTGACCAAGTGGAAGTAGAGGTATCTTGACCACTTTCCAATCCCCTAACTTAAGTCTCACCATTAGTCAAACTAGAAACCATAAATTAGCACTCTTGGGAGGCAACCCAAGTTTTTCTTTTTTTAAAGAATTTTCTTTTACTTTATTGATAATTAATTTTTGTCACATTTAGTTTAAAATTGTTCTTTTTGTTTATTTCAGGTTGATTTTGGAATGTTTAGCAATTGGAGTACAAGTTTGGACATGAGGAGTATTTTCAAGTTATAAAGAGGGATACAATTAAATCTTGTTCGATTTGATGTTTTCATTGGTTGTGATTTGTTTGATTAATTGTGTTTTTACCATTTATTGCATTAATTGGATTAAGTGATTTCTTTGTGGTATTGAATTGGTTCATAAAGAGTGTGAAATTTGAATTTTCTTAAAAATTGCATTTTGAATTGAAGGGAGCAATATTTATAGGCACCAAATATGGGCAATGCCCATATTTGGTCTATAGAAAAATGGGGTAGAGTGTTTTAAGTTTTGTTTTCTTTCATTTTATCTATTTTGTTTTATTTTATCTTTTACTTGATTTTATTTTATTATTATTATATTTTATATGTGTGTGTATATTTTCTCTTTTATATACATACACGTTTAAAACCTTAGCTCATATTTTACCTCCCTTATTTCAGTGCTGTGCTTTTCTTCTCTGTTCTTCTGACAATAACGCCTTTTTGCTCCCATTTTCTTCTCCAATATTTCACAAAGCAACTTCCAAGTTTGCAACATGCCACATACTAGCTTCAAGCACATATCAACCTCTTATTTTTGCTGAAACAAAACGAGTCAACCTATTCTGCACATTTTTATGCTGTTCCAGCTTCATCAAAACACTACAAGTTCTTATTGCGTAGCCCCACTCTTTCACCCATTTCAAGCATCACTTGACGTGTCAACCTTCCAATTTCTCCTTAGCTTCAAACACGTCAGCCTCACATTTCCTCCACTGCAGAAACACGTCACCTGTTTCCTCCAGCTGGTGCACAACTTTTTGAAATTTTCCTCCACAAACTAGTCGTGTCAAAGCCACACATCAAATCTAGTTTTTTTGCACATTTTTTTGAAGCAGTCCCAATTTTTTTCAATTAGCGTGGAACAAATTTTTTGTTCCTCAATAGGTCGGATTAAATGCATTCCTAACAAGAAGAAACCATATAAATGTCCGAGCAAGTTATCTTTGACAACACCATCATCTTTCTCTCTAATGACCAATGATACAATAATACTATGCCTCATCGCCTAGCTTTGAAAATGCCTAGAAGTTCATTAAAGCCCAAAAAGAAGCAGTAGGAACACAAATGATACCCTACAATAGTGAAGCATACTCCACGGGCATCCCGAGCAAGCTATGGACCTTTGTTACTCTTCCCCTGAACTTTGCAATTTTCTAATACTGATCAAATAGGCAGGTATAAAAAGTTTTTACCTAGAAACTTTGAATTTATATGATAATGTCCATGAAATCATGCTTAGGATAGGTTAGGATAAATTTTATCAACTTCATCACTATACCTATAAAGAACTTATCTTAGAATTTCTAAGTTCTTACTACTTTATTGATGATCCTACTAGTGCAACCTATAGGTTAATGAATTTCAGGTTTAATAATAAACAATACAGTTTAGCTTTTAGTGATAAAAATGCAATTTTTGGTTTCTCGAATGATGAGGTAATACCTTTGCATATGGGAAATTTTAATTATGAAGACATGTGACACAATTTGACAAACCATACCTTCCACAAATCACTTTTGGATAAAACATCCAAATTGAGCAATCCCCTCTATAAAATTTTACACAAATTTATTGTAAAAAACATTTATGCAAGAGGGGGCAATGATGGTATTTTTACTAAAACTGATTTTTTCTTACTTCATTGTTTAATTAATGGCACATAAATTAATGGTAAAGCCTTTTTAGGACAAAGGTTCAAATATACAGCCTTGGATGAAATAAATAAAAAGGGAAACATTGCTTGTGGGGGTTTCATAACATCGATAACTATCATTGTTTGGGCCTTTAGTGTGTCACGACGTAGGTATGATCCAATAATAGGGGAAGAACTTATCAGCCTTGAAATTCTCAGAAAAATAGGTATTTGTCAAAAAATTGCAAATGGTTCTTATGCCTTAGTAGATGAAAACCCAAGTCAAGAGTAAATGGGGGAAGATGCAAAGGTTTCAGTCACAAAGGTAATACCCAAAAGCTCCAACATAAAGGAAAAATTACAAAACATAGAAACACGACAACTCAAGCTCCAAAAGAAACTTAAAAAAAAAAAAAATTAGCAATATGTTGAAAATCTATTTCGATCACCAAGGGTTCACTCCTCCTCCTTTACTTGATCAAAGCTCCTCCACATCCAATTCAAAATTCGACTACTAGACATGACAATTCTCTCACTTGTTTTAATGTTTACTTTCTATTTTGAACTGACTTCCATTATGTTTTGATATATGCAATTATATTTTGATAAACTGATTCACTTGATTAGATAATATTTTGATGACTGTATTGATGTTGACAAAGTGGACATTTTGACCATATGATTTTTTGTCACAATAGATTTATTGATGTGGTTGGATGCATGTGAACAATTTATGTTGATTCAATGAATGCTTTCCCGGTTTAATGATGATTTGATGCTTAATTTGTTGGTTTACATGTGGTTTATTGATATGGAGATTTGATGAAAAGTTTGATATACAAGTTGTTATACTCAAAATGCTAAGCTTATTGGACAATTGTTGTTAATTTGTTCATTATTTGATATTTTGATGATAAAGATTGTTGCATATGTAGATCCATAATTGTAGACAATACTGTTATCTTTCTCTTTTCATTAGTTGGATGTGATTCTTTAGGACCTCTTTTGTCAAATGGTGCAATTTTGTTCATATTTACTCACTCAAATTTTAGGGTCAATGTTTGCATTTTCATCCAATTTCATCACATGAGCTTATATTGAGCTAGAGAGTTTTTCATCTTTTTCTTCTTCTTTTGTCCATACGTGGTTATATTTTCTTTGTTACATGTTGAATAAACATTGAGAACAATGTTTGTCTTAAGTGTGGGGGAGTCTTTAGTTTTAATTTTGCAATTTCATTTTCAATTCTTAAATTAGGTTTATTTTTATGCAGTTTTTATTTTCAGTTTTCTTTTTATGTAATTTTCTTATTGCAATTATGTATATATCAATTTTAATTAAGCTTACATTTGTTTATGTCTTCTTTGATTTTGGACTAAATTTTACAAGTTCACTTTTTAGTACTTCAAAAGACACATTTGTGAAAATATTTTCGGGTGACTTGAATGATTACAACATCTTTAGCGATCGAACCCAACTTTTGTTCATAAAAAGCAAAGAGTGTACATTCATGATTGGTGATAGAGTTACGATTGTTGCATTTGTCGTTTAGAGTTTGTTATGCATGTGGTCATTATTTCGAAATTATGTATACTTACTTAAAGAGGGTTTATCCGTGCCTAGATATATTTTCTAATGTCTCACAAGTCTTAGAACTTGTCACTCAATATTTCAAGGTGAAATAAAAAGTTGCATGCATTGATAAAAGATATGATATAGACAATTCTTTGATACTTTATTTATCCCAAATTGCCTTATTCTCTTAGCTAACCTTTATAAATGTTTAATTTTTTGTTAGCCCTTTGAGCCATTTTCTTTTGTGTTTTATTTACAACCTTTTGCATTTTCTTTGTTTTGACCCTTAATCACCCACCTAGCTAATAAATAAATTAAAAATACTCTTTACATGAGTTATATTATTGATGAAATGAGTGAATTTGCATGTGATTTTTAGATCAATTGAAAAGGTAGAATGAAGAAAAATAAGAAAGTCATGATATTATAACTCTATATGTCTCATGTACAAAGAAATAAGTTTGAGGGATTTTTGAAAGAATATTATATATATTCATTCATGTATGTATAAAAAAATAAAAAAAGAGAGAGAAATCTGAAAATAGGAAAATGAAAAAAATATAAGGAAAAGAAAATAAATATGAAAAGAAAAAAATTTTATGTAAAAAAAAGAAGAAAAAAATCTCTTCACATATTATTAGTGTAATTTATATTCATATTTCTTCTTATTTTTCTATTTTGTGATCATTTAGATCTCTACTTCCCTCATTAATAGTGTACTTATGCTTGTTTGTTAACTCATTTATCCTTTTATTCTTTAACCCATACCCCTAGTCACGTTACAACCTAAATAAAGACTTATTGATTTTTTTAAAATACATTGCACTTTCATTAGTAGAGATAGGTTGTTTGATTTTGCCTATGGGATTTGGTTGACTGCATTTAGAGACCATGAAGGCTGCTAAGTATGTATATGCCTATCTGAAGTGCAATAGTTTTGGTGTGATTGATCACTACATACATTTTCAGTTTGATTTTTGTAACTCTTGTTTTCTTTGGACTCAAGATAGAGTGTTTCTTGCACTTAGGGCTTTTGAAGAGCAAGTTTTGGTTTTCGATTGCATAAGGTCATTTTAAGAATTCAATTACCTAAACCTTATTGGTTCTTTTATTTTTCTCTTTGATTTCACTTATGTTTCTTTTTGCTTGGGGACAAGCAAATTCTTAAGTTTGGGGGAGTTTGATGTGTGTATGAAATATACACAAAGAGGTTATAATAGTGTATTTTTAAAGTGAATTTTGATCCATTTTGTCAAATTCTTTACGTTTTATTTAATCTTGATGGCTTATTTTGCATTTTGAATTATATTTTTAGATGCTTTGGAGACGTTCAAGACCTTTTGGAGCGAAAATGGAAGCTAAAGAAACAAATAAGAAGGGTTTATATCAGGAGGCAGAGAGTAATTATGGACAGTCTTATGGCTTTAATTGGTGCCTGTAATTATTGGGCGTAAATAATATTTAAGTGGTAGGTATAAAAAGAAACTTACGTCTTCTCCACTTCCTAATCACTAAAATACAATAGCTCAAAAGATTTTTAGAGGAAGAAAGCTCCAAGAAACAAGTAGAAGAGTGATGATCCAAGATTAAAGATAGAATACCCAAGAGAATTAAGATTTGAAGACCTTAGAGTTTTTCTTATCTCTCTTATTATCTTTTTTTACTGATTCAAAATATCTCTCTCTTCAACTTTATCCTGTAGTTTGAATTTTATAGTCATGAATACCAAATTTCCTTTGCTAGGGCTTATGATAAATCTATAAATTCTCAAAGATTATGTAATGGGTTCTGATTTTTAATTAATGATAAATGTTTGATTTATTAATTGTGATTTTAACTTCTTGCTTAGTGTTAGGGTTCAATACCATGCTTATTTGTAGATTGGAGTGTGATATTCAAAAATACATATCCAATTAGTTCATGTTTTTGCTAAACCTAGGGTTTTATTTAGAAATAAATATAAATCCTTTGTAGGTAAATTGATTGTCATAGAAATTAATAAGTTTTGATTAACATCATACTACGAAAGTAAGTAAATTTTAATTTTAACACACCTAATTAATCTTGAGAGAAGAATTGGGTAAAATAAGATAATCAATCATCAACAATTCATCTTATCATTGATTTTAATTGGATTCGTTACTAATTTTTGAGTAATTAATAGTACAATCATAAACCCTAGGTTTCTTTATATTAGTATTTCACTTTTAATTTTTTAGACATTTATCTCTCTTTAGTAATTTCAACTTAGTTAGTTTGTATTTTAATTAATTTTAATTCAATTTTCATCAATAGTATTTTATTTCCTTAGCTAATTTAAATTATAAAACGAACTAGTACTCGACAACCAATCCCTATGGAATTGACATCTTTTTATATTACTTGATTGACTCATATACTTGTGAGCCATTAACAACAAATGACTCGAAATTAAATATAGTGGTTTTAGAGTTCACATAAAAGTAATCCGATAAAATATGAATTGACTCGAATATTTTATAAAAATATTACTTTAATAAAATTTATTAGGGATAAATTATAAAATTATTGAAAAAACAATATCAACATCAGTTGAAATCTTTATAGATGATATATAATTTATCTTTATATAATTATAATTACTCATATTATTATTTATTTTTATCTAAATGTTTTATTTTATTATTTAGTAAGAATTTAATTGTATTAGTAAGATTATAAACGTATTTTAAAAGTCTTACTCATATTATAATTACATGTTGTATCTCTATAGTAAGAATTTGAAATATTTACATGTTGCATATAGTTGTATCTTTGTATAATTATAAGTATTCATATTATTATTATTTTTATTTAAGTATTTTATTTTATTATTAAGTAGTAAGAATTTGATTTAGTTAGTTAAATTATTGACATTTTAAAAGTTTTAGTATGCAAATTTTTAATTCATTTATAAATAAAATAAAATGTTATACTATGTGTTTTATTAATAGTAGATTAGGGTAATTTAGTGAAGAAATTAAAACAATAAAAACACTTTGAAAAGTAAAAACAATAGATAATTTTGGATTAATTTGGATCAGGTTAGGTCAACTCAAATATTAAAAGGTTAGGTCAAGATAAAAAAGTTTTGACAAAATTTTAAATTAGGTAAGGTTAAAGTTGAAGGTCTTTGATGTAAAACTCGAATTGACATAATACAAACATGATCTAATGACACAAATTGTTAAGTCTAAGGATGACAATCAACATAAAAGATCTTATCTAAGCATACCACATCCAAATCTTTCGTTGAATCAATGCATAGGTTTCAAGATCATTCCAACACATCTTAAACAACATAATAGAAGGAACCACCTTACTTGTTCTCCTAAGCTTGAAGATTTGAGGTTAATCAAATCCTTTTCTTCTCTCTTCCCTTGCTACTTAGATTTTCATCAAAAACCTTGTTAGAACCACTACCATGGTAAACAAAATGTCAGCTCTCAAATCCTCTCTCTAACAATATAAGTCTAAATTGAATATTAGATATCAGTTATCCCAAAATTCCAAATAATGTGCCTTTTTAACTACATTCTTGCAACACCATGTACGTACATGTATGCTTGGTATGCAAGGTCATACACACTTTAAAATATCCAATATGGAATGATATTCGTCTGGCTGACATGGCACATGATACTTTTGAGACTTATGGGTGTTACAACTTTAGAAGTAGTATCCTTATGCATTACTGAGTGTAGACTAGCTCTAACAGCAACATAATTTCTTATGTACTTGTGATGCCCAACAATAACTTATGCTAATAGGATTCTAACTGTAATGTGTAAAACATCCATAAAATGTGGCATGCATAATTCTTTCATACACTATAACATCTCTTCCCAGAAGTACTACTCACCGAAGGAGAAATGTTACGAATTAATATCCGGAGCTTCTATTTTTTTTTTAAATACTTTAAAATGAATGCATCACTAAAAGTATTTAGAAGTTATTATAAAAAAACTGAAAACCTGGAAGCAAACAAAAGATGTATATATCCCATATGAAAACTTATCTGAAACATTTAAGATCATGGAGTAATCATATACATGCCCCTAGATACAACTATACAACTATTTGAATAGGGCTAAAAATCAACAATATCATATGTATGTAACAAAAACCATAGGTAACCAACCCCAACCTAGGTCTATCTTTGTTGACCTGACCTTGTCTCACAGCTACCTCGATCACCCCTACCTGCAATCATAGAAGAAAAGGAAGTGAGAGATAAGAACACTAGTAAGGGGAAAAAATTAAATAACTATCTCTTTTCCTATTCTAAGTCACTCTCGGGACTCAATCTCATATCATAACCTCTATAAGAAATTGAGGGGATAATCTAGTTCATTCTTTACTATTTGGGTCATACTTTGTCCTTTCTAGTGTCTATTTGATACTTTCTGGAAGCTGACTACAAGGATTTGACACTTTTCTAAGCTTTAACTCTCTTCCTTTCTCTCACTACACTATTTTTGAATCTGAATTGTGCTCTACTATGAGTATGCTCTACTGTGAGTGAACCCTACTATGGGTCTATATCCTACTATGGACGTGCCCTATTACAGGCGGTGTAGTGTGAAGTGGCCCCTTATAGCTCATAGCATGCTTGCGAACCTTATATCTTACTAATCTTGTTTCCATATAAAACTATTCATAACTTACCAGATCATACTTTTGGGACGACCTCTGAATCTTCAAACCCAAATTCCTTTTCTTGTTTTTCTTCTTCTTTTCTTTTTCTCTCTCCTTTCTTTCTTTCTTCCTTTCCTTTTTCTCCTCCTTTTCTTTCTTTCCAAAAACTGTGAAATACTGTTCACAGACTGTTCATTTGGTAGGACAGTTTTTTTGTTCATACAATTTAATAGTCCAAACGATCTCTAATTCATACAAACTATATATCATTGAAAAGAAGATTCAAATATCTTTCCAACAAGCTATAATATCCCTCATGATGCATCCGATAAGGTAGTCAAAACGTGAGTTAAATTCAGTGGCAAAAACCTGTATTTTCTATTTATTTGGGTAAAGTAGTCTTTTTGGTTCATACAATATTTAACAGTCCAAACGGTCTCTAATTCATACAAGCTATATATCATTGAAAAGAGAATTTAAAGAGCTTTCCAACAAGATATAATAGTACTCATGATTCATTCAATAAGACAGTTAAAATGTGGGACGAAATCAGTAGCAAAAACTACATTTATTGTTTATTTGGTAAGACAGTTTTTTGTTCATGCAATTTAACAGTTCAAATGGTTTCTAATTCATACAAGCTATATATTTTTGAAAAGAGGATTCAAAGAGCTTTCAATAGCACTCATGATTCATCCGAT
Source organism: Mangifera indica (assembly GCF_011075055.1). Lineage (NCBI taxonomy): Eukaryota > Viridiplantae > Streptophyta > Magnoliopsida > Sapindales > Anacardiaceae > Mangifera > Mangifera indica. The sequence continues at coordinate 9,149,060 of NC_058145.1, read as the reverse complement.
AAGGTAGTCAAAACATAAGACGAAGTCAGTGGCAAAATAGTAAATATCACCCAACTCTCTGTCATGAACAAATTAACACACATAGATACTCCAAATGGCAAAATAACATTTCTCAACTTCAAAATCATCATTTATAACATAGAACCAAGGAACTAAAAGCATAAAACATGAAACATACCAAAGATAACACCCCTTACCTTATTTCAAGCCAAATCTTTGCAAGATGGCTCATTCCTCTTTGTCTTCCTTCTTTTCTCACCAAAACCACCAAGGCTTCCAAAGTGCTTTCTCTTATTTTCCTTCATTATTTATCTTCCAAAACCCTTCTAAATCACTCACTTTTCTTCAAAAACACAGTAAAAAGAGGAAGAAAACTGTCTTCTTCTAGAAGAGACGAGAGAAGATGGAAAAAAAAGCTTAAAATGTTTCTTTTTGTCTTTTCTGTCTTTAGAGATATGGATATATATATATATATATATTTAAAACTGGAAATATCTCAAAATAGGGTCAAAAGACATAAGTGCTCCTAGAACATACCTGAGGATATTACATACACCATGAAGCCACTACAAACAACTGAGAAGACAAGTTCTCTATAATACAAATAATAGTAATCCTAACATCTTTATTTGATAATTGTCTACATGTACTATTTTTGATCATAATCTATTATACAACACATTTTTATTTACTATTAAAAAAAGGCATGCCACAAAATATTATTTACTATATATTAAGTAGCCTCGATAGGACAATTAACTTTTACATGCTGTTAATAGAGAAAAAGCTAAACTAAAGACTAATTGGAGATTTAGCAAAGAAGCCTACCTCAAGATTAAAAAGGTTCATGGACAAATGATGACACATCCATATAAGGAAAGCCACTGTGGTGAATGGTACCACCACTATACATAAATAAGTGCATAATAACAAAAAGTATAACAGTATAGAGACATAACCAATTTGTCGAAGAACATAAAATGTTATTACAAAGACTACTCTGTACATTATCTCATTTAGTTGAAGCATGAGACTCCAAATTTCCTTCCTCCATTAGACTTAAGAAGAAGTAATCAAGGATGGTTTATGTAGTATAATATATATATATATGGAAGACTTGCACGTAAACTATTCCTTTTGTAGGCAAAGAGCATATATCAGAACCATTCAAATGACAAAAGGATACATGTCAACCTTCTTGAGATGCACACAATATGTGTACAATCATATTCATCAAGTAAAGTGATGCAAAAAATTAATGTACCATTCAAAACGCATGAAATTATGATAACACTATCTTATGTTCTCTAGAAAATGTATAATAAGATCTTCATATGGAAAATAAATCTCTTATAATTCTTGAAGTCTTCCACAAATTCTAAGAATTGGAAGGCAACTATTATGTGATTGAAAATAAATAAATTGAGGTCAACCCTCTAAATGTACCGGATAAGTAGTTTGACATATCAAAGACCAATACACTAATGACCAGCAATCAACAATTGAGTAATTTTAAATTTGAAGAAAATCTTTTCGTGGTTATCAAAGGAAAAGTCATAAAACGGATCAATCTCATGCCACAATTCTATTTTTCACAGTACAGTTCCAAAGTTGCAAAGAAAAAGAGAGAGGATCTCTCTGCATAGGTCATTTCAAGAGAGGTATTTTGGAAAAGTAGATTACTAGTGTGGTATATATGTTTAAGTTTTGAAATGAGTAACGTATATGTATAAATGAATTAAAATAAGGTTAAAAATTTCAATTTCCCTTGAAAAAATTGGGGAGACTTTGGTGTGATAAATATCTGCTTGAGATTAGAGTTATGTGATTCATCGAATTTTTACTGAATTTCATGTTTTCTCAGTTATTCATCCGGATAATCCTTTTTTTTTTTTTATCATTTTCTAAGGAACAGGATTACGTATATATAGTTTTTTTTATGTATAATTTGGATACATAAATAATGTATCATCACATAATTAGATGTTATTTTATTTTTAATTTAAAATTATCTAATTACATGATAATATATGACCTATATACTTAAATTGTATATAAAATATATACATATAATTTTATTGTTTTAACAGAAAGCATAAGAGAATTTATGTCACAACATGGCATGATTTATTAGAAGCTTAAATACATTTCCTGAATTTATCCCAATCAACGTTATTTTGTTCTCCTACTCAAATACGCAGAATTAACATTGTATTTTCCTACTCATCATTGTTTTCTTCTCTTTCTTCCTCTTTCCCTCATCACAAAAACAATGTCTTTAGGGTTATTACAATCAGTTTACGTTATATGATGATTTCTGCTAATACTTTTGTTGTTGATGTTACGGCATAGCCTATGGCGACGGAATCAAGTACTCATCTCTTGTTTTTCAATAAATTTGCTACATATAATAAATTTTTCAAGATAAAAATAATAAACATGATTGGACTTTTAATAGGAGGGTCCAAATAATTTTTTATAAATAGGTTAGGTCCCCACTTCAAAATCTAATTTTGCTATACTTATCCATTCAAAGCCATCATAGGGAGGTTTTTGGAGTGGAAGACCTGTCAAAACAAATTTTCAAGTTTTTGGTGGAATTCTGAAGATCTTTGGTTTTAGAGATATGACTCAAACAGGTTTTTCTATATCTCTAATCATTAATTCCATATTTAATTTAATATAAGGATTCAGTATTCTATATTCTATGTATGTTCATATTAAATTATATTAAAGTTTTACATGTGGTATCAGAGCATGTCAACATAGATATAGAATCTGGATTTTATGAGAATTGAAATTAGAGTTATTTTAAAATCTATTTAGGGTTTATTTTTGTTTGATTATTATTATGTTTTTAATTAAAATATGCATGCATGAACAAACCCTAGCTAATCGATAATAGTGCACGTCGACAACGGCATCATCGTATTCGCTACTGATGTGAGTCGTGGCAACCTCGAGGAATTTTTTGTGACTAGAGGGTTGTCGGGGATCTCTCCCTAAGTCAAAAGTTCCAGTTTTTGTCATGCTTGCTACAGTGTAATAACGGCCAAATTTCGTCGCCAGTATCTATCTTGATACCGGAATCTTGACAGAAAACAACTTTGTTACAGTTGACGATTAAATTGGTGGCTGATCGTGGCAGAATCAAGTGATAGAATCATGAAATCAGGATCTAGGGTTTATATAGGTTGTGGGTCGAAATCGAGTTTTCCTAACTCGATTACGCGACCCGCAAGGTCAAATAACCCGTTTGACCAAATTTGATCAAACCGAGTTGTTTGACCCGAATAGTTATTGGGCCAACTAGACTAGCCAAATTGGGTATCGTGCGTATGCAATCATATGCATGAAGTTGTGTTAGGGCATGTGAACGAGCATGTGGGGGCGTTAAAGCGCGTGATGGCATGTCATTAGTTCTGGCGATGCGTGGAAGCACGTGCATCATTCTGGCAACACTTGGAGGCGCATGAAACATGTTTCTTGGATCGTGGTAGCACGTGTAATAGGTTTTGTTGTTGTGTTAGCGTGTTTTACTCTATTAAGGCTTAAAAGTGTTAAAATTCAAATATTCTAGATAAATTTTTTTTAATTATTGTTCACAAACTCAGATGCAACAAACTTAGGAAGGATTGTCAGAGATCATAAGGTATTAGGTCTCATGAAATCTTAAAATTAAAGCAATATGATTTTGTATCAGAGAATAATTTGTGAGGCCTTAGAATATCTATCGCCAAAGCAACACATTTTGAGGCTTACAAAATATTCCCTTCAGGAATGATACATTCAATAATTTTTAATACATATAATTTTCTTGCCCAAAGGTGATTATTGTGTGTATTAAATATAAAGAAAACATAAGGTTAATTATTGAGATCAATCAATCAATCTCATAAAGAAGAGGATGAACTGTGATCTAAAAAATATATCTGCTCAAAGGTGATATTATTTTTTAACATCATATATTCGAAAGGTCCTCATAAAATTGTTACCCTATTAAGAAGAGGATGAACTATGATCTAGAAAATATATCTGCCCAAAGGTGATGTTATTTTTTAACATCATATGTTCTAAGGTCTTCATAAAGTTATATATATATATATATATATATATATATATATATATATATATATATATATATATATATATATATATAACCTTGTGTTTAGGACCCTTATTGCATGTCATTTTCTCTACCCAAAGTTGAGTCGATGATGATACCCAAAGAATCCCTATAAGTGTAGTTTATCAAGTTTCATTATTTATTTTAAAGCTACTTTAGTTAATTGTTGCTCATTTTTTAATTTTTTGCATTATCTTCTTTTAGTCTTCATTTTTATGAACAATAGCAATGCTACTGTTGAGGTCTTGACTGGAAGTAATTACAAGCAATGGAAGTAAGATATTGAGTTTGCTATAGCTATAGGTGATTGGGATATGACACTTGTTCAAGATAAGCTAGTTGATACTAGTGATAAGGGTACCATTGAAGAGAAAGATTTGTTTGCTAAGTAGGAGAGGTCAAATCGTTTATGCATGATAGCTATGAAAAAGATCATGCTTGAACATCTTCTTAGTGGACTGCCAATTGATGGGACTGCCAATGAATTCTTCACTATTGTAGGGAAATGATTTCCAATCTTGAACAATATTGAAGCTTCATATTTTGTTACTGAATTGATTAGTATGAGATACACAGAATCTGAGGGTGTTAGAGACTATATATTGAAACTTGTTCATATTTAAGACAAATTGAAGAATCATAAGATCTCCTTACCTGATGAGTTGTTGTTTATCATGCCCTAGCTACCCTACCTCAAACCTTTTCCTAACTCAAGACAGATTATAACACCACAAAAGGAACTTAGAGCTTGAATAGTCTTATTACTAAATGTGTTGCTGAGGAGTGTAAGATCCAGAGGGAAAAGAATGATGTGGTTCTTTTTGTTTCTCATTCTAAAGATGATCATGGTAAGAAAAAATATAAGAAAGGCAAGTTTAATCCTACTGCTCTTAAAAATGATTAGAATAAAAGGCAAGGTCAAAGCCAGAAAAATTCAAATGCAATAAAGGAGAAAAATCCTGGTAAGTGCTTCTTTTGCAAGAAGAAAGGCCATATGAATAAGAATTGCATGAAATATAAGTCTTGGTTATAGAAAAGAGAGGGGTTCAAAAGCAAAAGGAGACTAAGTGAGGCTGAGAAAACACTTAGAGTTGGAAACCATGCAGAAGTTGAAGTTGAATATATAAGAGTTGTTTGCCTTAGGTTGAAAAGTGGATTTGAGTTAGTTTTAAATAATACATTTTATGTACCTTCATTTAGAAGGAATTTGATTTTAGTTTCGACTTTGGATAAGGTTGGATTTTGTTTTAAGTTTGAAAAATTTTCAGTTGCATTATCTTTAAATTCTAAAGTTGTTGGTGAATGTGTTATGGACAATAGATTATATTGTGTGTGTCTAGCTCCACCCAATACTCTTACTTCTATGAATGTTAAAAAGAATGTGGGGAAAAGATCCTTGATTGATAAAAAATCTTTTTTATTGTGGCATAAAAGGCTTGGGCATATCTCTAAAGAGAAGATTGAAAAACTGATAAGAAATAATATTTTTCCCTCATTAAATTCTAATGATCTAAAAGTTTGTATTGATTGCATCAGGGGAAAATTAACCAAGACTAAAAAAAAGGGGGCAACTCGCAGTTCAGATTTATTGGAAGTAATTCACACTGATATTAGTGGGTCCTACTTTACTACAATTTGTGGTTGTCAATATTTTATCACTTTTATTGATTACTTCTCTTATTATGGTTTTCTCTATTTGATTAAAGAAAAATTTGATGCTTTGAAGAAATTTAAAGTCTTCAAAACTGAAGTGGAAAAACAATTAGAGAAAGTCATTAAGGTAGTAAGATCTGACCGAATGGGAGAGTACTATGGAAGACATAGAGATTCAGGTCAACATATGGGTCTGTTTGCCAAGTACTTACAAGAATGTGGTATAGTTGCTCAATACACCATGCCTAAGAGTCCTGATCAAAATGGTGTGGCTGAAAGGCATAACCACACAATTATGGATATCATAAGGAGAATGATGAGTAGGATTAACTTGTCTGAATATCTTTGGGGAGAGTCAATCAAAACAGCCTTATACATTTTAAATAGAGTTCCTAGTAAATCAGTTCCCAAAACACCTTTTAAGTTATGGGTTGGTAGAAAACCTAGCTTTAATCACTTTCGAGTATAGGGTTGCCCTACTGAGGTTAAGATTTATAATCCTACTGAGAAAAAGCTTGATCCTCGCTCTATCAGGTGTTACTTTATTGGATACCTATCTCATTCTAAGGGATATAGGTTCTACTATCCTTCTCATGGCACAAGGATAATTGAGTCTTAAATTGCTAAGTTCCTTGAGCTTGATGTTTATGATGTTTCAGTACTTGTTGAGATTTCTGCTATTATTGGTTCCTTTGTTAAGGATCATGGAGAAGTTGTCACATTCCCTCTGCCTCATTCCTCTAGGATTAGTGATTATATCCGAAGAGAAACAACTAAAGCTCAAGAAGCCTCTACACTAACTAAAATTCTTGAAAATATAATTCAAGATCTTGTAGCTGAAGGACCCCTCAGGAGATCAACAAGACAAAGAAGAACTACCATTTCAGATATATATATGTTCATTTGGTTGAAAATGAGTATAATATTGGAGATATGACTGATCTAATTTCATTCCCAAACATAATTAAAAGCTCAAATGTAGACATGTCGATAAAGGCTATGGAAGATGAAATGCAATCCATGAAAGAAAATAAGGTTTGGGATCTTATGGAGCTACTTGAAGGTTTTAAGACTATTGGTTGTAGATGGGTTTTTAAAACTAAAAGAGATCCTAAGGGAAAGATAGACAGATTCAAAGCAAGATTGGTTGCAAAAGGGTTAACTTAGAAAGAAATTGTTAACTTCAATGAGACATTTTCACCTGTATCCTCAAAGGATTCGTTCAAAATCATAATAACCTTAGTAACACATTTTGATTTAGAGTTTCATTAGATGGATGTGAAGACAACTTTTCTCAATGGCAATCTTGATGAGGAGGTGAATATGAAACGACCAGATGGTTTTGTGGTTGATGGGAAACAACACATAGAATGTAGACTTAAAAAGTCTATCTATGGTTTAAAATAGGCCTCTCGATAATGGTATCTTAAGTTTGATAAGGTTGTGACCTCACATAGCTTCACTAAAAATAAATTTGATTAGTGTGTGTATATGAAGATTAGTAGGAGTAGGTTTATTTTATTAGTACTCTATGTGGATGACATTTTGCTTGCAAGTAATGATCGCAGTATGCTTTTTGAGACTAAGTAGTTTTTGTTTAGAGCCTTTGACATGAAAGATCTTGGGGAAGTTTCCTTTGTTCTTGGCATTGAAATCCACCGAGATAGAAATCATGGTTTGCTCGGCTTATCTCAAAAAGCATATATTGAGTATGTTCTTAAAAGATTTCAGATACAAGATTGTAAAGCTGGCAATGTACCTGTTATAAAAGAAGATAGGTTTAGTAACAAGTAGTGTCCTCAAAATGACATTGAAAGGGCATTCATGAAAGATAAACCGTATGCTAGTATGATTGGGAGTCTGATGTATACCCAAGTGTGCATGAGACCTGGCATAGTTTTTGTTGTGAATGTTCTTGGTTGATATGTTACTGATCTTAGTTCTGATAATTAGGTAGGAGCAAAAAAAATCATAAGATATTTGTAGAGGACTAAAGATTTCACGTTTGTGTATAGAAGAATGGAAACTTTTAAGGTGGTGGGATCTTCTGATTCAGATTTCAGTAGATGTCTTGATAACTTCAAATCCACTTCAGGGTACATCTTCATTAGTAGCATATTTAACCATGTATACAAAGTTTATTGCTTGTTATGGGGCATCTACCTATACCATATGGTTGAAAATTATATTTCTGAGCTTTGAGTGGTTGACTCTATTTCTAGGTCGCTTGTGATCTACTATGATAATTATGCAGTTATGTTCTTTTGCAAGAACAATAAGGTCAATGGCAAATCAAAACATATAGAGCTAAAATATCTTACAGTCAAGGACCTCGTAAAGAAATAAGACATCATGGTGGAACATATTAGTACAAATGCAATGTTGGTCGATCCCTTAACCAAAGGATTCAAATCCATTGTCTTTAAAGGTCATGTGATGAATATGGGTGTGTTAGAATCTTTTGATGCCTTAGGTTAGTGGGAGTCTTAAAGTAATTTTCAGCTATTTTTTGTTTGACTTTATGACAATGTTTTGTTGGGTGATTTATTATAAGTATGAGTTTTGCAAAACTTATTATATGAATGCTTGATTATATATTTATCTGTGTACGGATATATATGCATATATAAGGTTCAGGTACAACATATGTCTCAAGATAAAGTTTTCCTTAAGAATGACAGTTGTATGAGTATGTTTTATTAGTCTCAAGCAAAATTGAAACATACAGGCTTTATTGGAAGCAAAGAGATTTCTCTTGTTTCTTTTGAAACATAAAGGTTAGAGAGAAATCATAAAGAGAACTGACAGAGATATAGCACTGCTTATGATCACGTTGTTGAGTGTTATTCTGCCACACTCCCAAACTTGATCTGCATTGATTTGATTATTAGTAATTGTAATTGAGGACGATCTTGTGTCGATATAGTACATAAGTGATGTCTTGATTCGTTATGGATGATCATATCAATTAGATTGTTTATTATAGTATGATTTGTCTTTGAACTATTATGTTTTATAAAATAATGGTCACTTAAAGTTAAAATCATTTATTACCTGAGAGTCAAAATTTTATAAAACATAAGAGTCCAAAGACAAATTACACTATAATAAACAATCTAGTTGATATGATCATTAGTGACGAACCAAGACATCATTATGTACTATATCAACACAAGATCATCCTCAATTACAATTACTAATAATAAAATCAACGCAGATTAAGTCTGGAAGAGTGGCAGAATAGCACCCAACAAGGTGCGCATAAGTACTGCTATATCTCTGGTAGTCCTCTTTATGATTTCTCTCTAACTTTTATGTTTCAAAAGAAACAAGAGAAATCTCTTTGCTTCCAATGAAGCCTGTATGTTTCAGTTTTGCTTGAAACTAATAAAAAATACTCATACAACTGTCATTCTCAAAGGAAACTTTGTCTTGAGACACATGTTGTATCTGAACCTAATACATGCACATATATCCGTACACAGATAAATATATAATCAAACATTCATATAATGAGTTTTGCAAAACTCATAATTATAATATATCACCCAATAAAACAATGTTATAAAGTTAAGTAGAAAATAGCCAAAAATTACTTTAAGACTCCCACTAACCTAACACATCAAAAGATTCTAACACACTCATATTCATTACATGACCTTTAAAAACAATGGGTCTGAGTCCTTTAGTTAGGGGATTGGTTAACATTGCATCTGTACTAATATGCTCCACCATGATGTCTCATTTCTTTACGAGGTCCCTGACTATAAGATATTTTAGCTTTATATGCTTTGACTTGCCACTGACCTTATTGTTCTTGCAAAAGAACACAACTGCATAATTATCATAGTAGATCACAAGCGACCTAGAAATGGAGTCAACCACTCGAAGCTCAGAAATATAATTCTTCAACCATATGGCATGGGTAAATGCCCCATAGCAAGCAATAAATTTTGCATACATGGTTAAAGATGCTACTAATGTCTGTTTGACACTTTTCTAGGATATCACCATACTTACAAGCATGAAGATGTACCTTGAAGTGGATTTGAAGTCATCAGGACATCCACTGAAGTCTGAATCAGAAGATCTCACCATTTCAAAAGTTTCCATTCTTCTGTACACAAGTATGAAATCTTTAGTCTTCTGCAAATATCTTATGATTTTCTTTGCTGCTACCTAATGATCAAAATCAGGATCAGTAACATATTGACCAAAAACATTCACAACAAAGGCTATGTTAGGTCTCATGCACACTTGGGTATACATCAGACTCCCAATCATACTAGCATATGATTTATCTTTCATGAATGCCCTTTTAATGTCATTTTGAGGACACTACTTGTTACTAAACCTATCTCCTTTTATAACAGGTATATTGCCAGCTCTACAATCTTGCATTTGAAATCTTTTAAGAACACACTCAATATATGCCTTTTGAGATAAGCTGAGCAAACCATGATTTCTCTCTTGGTAGATTTCAATGCCAAGAACAAAGGAAACTTCCCTAAGATCTTTCATGTCAAAGGCTCTAGATAAAAACTACTTAGTCTCAAAAAGCATATTGCGATCACTACTTGCAAGCAAAATGTCATCCACATAGAGTACTAATAAAATAAACTTGCTCCTACTGATCTTCATATACACACACTGAAAAAATTTATTTTCAATGAAGCTATATGAGGTCACAACCTCATCAAACTTAAGATACCATTGTCGAGAGCCTTGTTTTAAACCATAGATAGACTTTTTAAGTCTATATTCTATGTGTTATTTCCCATCAACCATAAAACCATCTGGTCGTTTCATATTCACCTCCTTATCAAGATTGCCTTTGAGAAAAGTTGCCTTTACATCCATCTGATAAAACTCCAAAACAAAATGTGTTATTAAGGCCATTATAATTCTGAACGAATCCTTTGAGGATACAGGTGAAAATGTCTCATTGAAGTCAACCCCTTCTCTCTGAGTTAACCCTTTTGTAACCAATTTTGCTTTGAATCTATCTATCTTTCCCTTAGGATCTCTTTCAGTTTTAAAGACCCATCTACAACCAATAGGCTTAAAACCTTCAGGTAGCTCTATAAGATCTCAAACCTTATTTTCTTTCATGGATTGCATTTCATCTTCTATAGCCCTCATCCACATGTCTACACTTGAGCTTTTAATTGTGTTAGGGAATGAAATTGGATCAATCATATCTCCAATATCATACTTATATCTAAAATGACAGCCCTTCTTTGTCTTGTTGATCTCCTAAGAGGTACTCAGCTATAGGATCTTGAATTATATTTTCAGGAATTTTAGTTGGTGCAGAGGTTTCTTGAGCTTTAGCTATTTCTTTTTGGATAAAATCATTAATCCCAGAGGAAGGAGGCAGAAGGAATGTGACAACTTCTCTATGATCCTTGATAGGGGAACCAACAATAGCAGGAATCTCAGTAGGTACTAAAGTATCATGAACATCAAGCTCAAGGAACTTAGCAGTTTGAGACTCAATTATCCTTATGCCATGAGAAGGATAATAGAACCTGTATCCCTTAGAATGAGATAGGTATCTAATAAAGTAACACCTAATGGAGCGAGGATCAAACTTTTTCTCAGTAGGATTATAAATCCTAACCTTAATAAGGCAACCCTATACTCGAAAGTGGTTAAGGCTAGGTTTTCTACCAACCCATAACTCAAAAGGTATTTTGGGAACTTATTTACTAGGAACTCTATTTAAAATGTATAAAGCTGTTTTGATTGACTATCTCCAAAGATATTCAGATAAGTAGGTCCTACTCATCATGCTTCTTACTATATCCATAAGTATGCGGTTATGCATTTCAGCTAAACCATTTTGATCAGGACTCTTAGACATGGTGTATTGAGCAAATATACCACATTCTTGTAAGTACTTGGCAAACGAACCCATATGTTTACCTGAATCTCCATGTCTTCCATAGTACTCACCCCCTCAATCAGATCTTATTACCTTAATGACTTTCTCTAATTGTTTTTCCATTTCAGTTTTGAAGACTTTAATTTTCTTCAAAACATTAGATTTTTCTTTAATCAAATAGAGAAAACCATAACGAGAGAAGTCATCAATAAAAGTGATAAAATATTGACAACCACAAATTGTAGTAGAGTAGGACCTATTAATATTAGTGTAAATTACTTTCAATAAATTTGAACTGCAAGTTGCCCTCTTCTTTTTAGTCTTGGTTAATTTTCCCTTGATACAATCAACACAAACTTCTAGATCATCAGAATTTAATGAAGGAAGAGTATTATCTTATCAATCTTTCAATCTTCTCTTTAGAGATATGCCCAAGCCTTTTATGCCACAATAAAAAGGATTTTTCATTAATCAAGGATCTTTTCCCCACATTCTTTTCAACATTCATAAAAGTAGAAGTATTGGCTGGAGCTAGACACACACAATATAATCCATTATCCATAACACATTCATAAACAATTTTAGAATTTAAAGATGATGCAATTGAAGATTTTTCAAACTTAAAACAAAATCAAACCTTATCCAAAGTCGAAACTAAAATCAAATTCCTTCTAAATGAAGGTGCATAGAATGTATTATTTAAAACTAACTCAAATCCACTTTTCAATCTAAGGCAAACAACTCCTATATATTTAACTTCAACTTCTGCATGGTTTCCAACTTTAAGTGTTCTCTTAACCTCACTTGATCTCCTTTTGCTTTTGAACCCCTGTAATGTAAAAGCAACATGCACAATTACTCTACTATCAAACACCAAGAATTTGGAGATATATCAACAAAATTAGATTCAAAACACACAAGACTTAGTGGGTTACCTCTCTTTTCTAACCAAGACTTATATTTCATGTAATTCTTCTTTATATGACCTTTCCTATTGCAAAAGAAGCATTTACTAGGATCTTTCTCCTCTGTTGCATTTGAATTTTTCTAGCCTTGACCATGCCTTTTATTCTTATAATTTTTAAGAGCAGTAGGATTAAACTTGCCTTTCTTATATTTTTTCTTACCATGATCATCTTTAGAATGAGAAACAAAAAGAACCATATTATTTTTTTCCCTTTGGATCTTACACTCCTCAATAACACATTTAGTAATCAGACTATCCAAGCTCCAAATTCCCTCTGTGGTGTTATAAACTATCTTTAGCTAGGAAAAAGTTTGAGGTAGGGTAGCTAGGGCCCGATCAATAACAAACTCATCAGGTAAAAAGATTTTATGATTTTTCAGTTTGTCTTGAATGTTAACAAGCTTCAATATATAGTCCTTAACACCCCCAGATTTTGTGTATCTTATACTAATCAACTCAGTAATAAGAGATGAAGCTTCAACATTGTTAGAGATCTGAAATCGTTTCCCTATAACAGTGAAGAATTCCTTGGCAGTCCCATCAACTGGCAATCCACTGAGAAGATGTTCAGCCACAGTCTTTTTCATAGTCATCATGCATAAACAATTTGACCTCTCCCATTAAGCAAACAAATCTTTCTCTTCAATGGTACTTTTATCAGTAGTATCAGCTAGCTTATCTAGAACAAGTGTCATATCCCAATCACTCATAGCTATAACAAACTCAATATCTTACTTCCATTGCTTATAATTACTTCCAGTCATGACCTCAACAGTAGTATTGCTATTGTTCACAAAAATGGAGACTAAAATAAGATAATGCAACAAATTAAAACATGAGCAACAATTAACTAAAGTAGCTTTAAAAAAGAATAATGAAACTTGATAAGCTACACCTTATAGGGATTCCTTGGGCATCATCATCGACTCACCTTTGGGTAGAGATATTTTCTAGATCACAGTTCATCCTCTTCTTGATAGGGTAACAATTTTATGAAGACTTTTCGAACATATGATGTTCAAAAATAATATCACCTTTGGGCAGATATATTTTCTAGATCACAATTCATCCTCTTCTTTGTGAGATTGATTGATTGATCTCAGTAATTAACCTTATGTTTTTTTTATAGTTAATACACACAATACCACCTTTGGGCAAGAAATTAAATGTACTAAAAATTATTGAATGTATCATTCCTGAAGGGAATATTTTGTAAGCCTCAAAATGTGTCGCTTTAGCGATCGATATTCTAAGGCCTCACAAATTATTCTCTGATACAAAATCATATTGCTCTAATTTTAAGATTTCATGAGACCTAATATCTTATGATCTCTAATAATCCTTCCTAAGTTTGTTGCATCTAAGTTTGTAAACAATAATTAAAAAAAAAAATTTACCCAGAATATTTGAATTTTAACACTTTTAAACCTTAATAGAGTAAAACACGCCAACACAGCAACAAAACCTATTACATGGGCTAGCACGATCCAGGAAACATGTTTCACGCGCCTCCACGTGCTACCAGAATGATGCACGTGCTTCCATGCACCGCCAGAACTAATAACATGCCATCATGTGCTTTAACATGCTCAGACGCACATTCACACGCCCTTGCACAACTTCATGGCGCTGGATTGCACGCGTACGGTACCCAATTTGGCCGTTTTGGGTTGGCCCAAAAGCTATTCGAGTCAAACGATCGGTTTGACCACCCTGAGGGTCGGGTAATCGGGTTAGGAAAACCCGATTCTAACCCGTGACCTGTATAAACCCTAGATCCTGATTTCATGATTTCTGCTGCCTGATTCCGCCACGACCAGCCACCGGTTTAATTGCCAACTACAACAAAGCTGTTTTTCGTCAAGATTTCGGCATCAAGATGGATGTTGGCGACGAAATTTGGCCACTATTACATAGCAACAAGCACAACAAAAACTGGAACTTTTGACTTGGGGAAAGATCGCCGACAGCCCTCTAGTCACAGAAAATTCGCCATGGTTACCACGACTCATATCAGCAGCAAAATGTGGTGGTGCCACCGCCGACGTGCACTATTATCGATTAGCTAGGGTTTGTTCATGCATGCATATTTTAATTAAAAACATAATAATAATCAAACAAAAATAATAACAATTATAACAAACCCTAAATTGATTTTAAAATAACCCTAATTTAAATTCTCATCAAATCCAGATTTTATATCTATGTTGACATGCTTTGATACCACATGTAAAACTTTAATTCAGAATATAATTTAATATGAACATATATAGAATATAGAATACTGAATCCTTATATCAAATTAAATATGAAATTAATAATTAGAAATATAGAAAAACCTATTTGAGTCATATATCTGAAACCAAAGATCTTCAAAATTTCATCTGAAACTTGAAAATTTGTTATGACATGTCTTCCACTTCATAAACCTCTCTATGACAGCTTTAAATGGGTAAGTATATCAAAATTAGGTTTTGGAGTGGGGACCTAGTCTATTTATAAGAAATTATCTAAACCCTCTCATTAAATGTCCAATAACTGAAGACCCACACTAAACCATCTACCCAGACCAATAACTTTTAAGTTTATTAGACATATCTTTATTAATCACTCAAGCTCATCTGTAAACTGACATTAGATTATCCAGTTATCCGATTTTATAAAACCAAAACTATAATTAATGTTGACCCACATCAGAAAATTTCTAATATCAAGTACCCATCTCTTGTTTTTCAATAAATTTGCTACATATAATAAATGTTTCAAGATAAAAAATAAAAAACATGATTATGCTGATTAAAGTTTGTACCAATCAAAACCCAGATTTTTATTAACTTCTACTAAACCGACAAACAACTTCTACTACAGAAAGAGCGCGACATGCATCAGAACCACAAGTGAATCATCTGTAATCTGAAGTTGTCGTTTGACTCTTCCTTGCAATATCTCTTAGCTCAGAGTCAATCTCTTAGCTCAAACTCAGACTCAAGAAGCTAAAGAACCAGCTCCTCTGACCATCCTCACCCATGTGTTTAGCTCCAAGTGGTTATGCTTCTCTTTACTCTTCACTTTCTTTAATTGACTAGAGCCACTGTTCAAGCTTCCGATCAAACTCTTTAGAATTCTCTCAAACCAAGCATTTTTTTTCCATTTTTTTGAGTCCTCAAGCTGTTATTGCTGTAACCTTTTAGTTAAACTTTCTGTTTTGGTGATTAATTGCATCATAAAGTGAGGCACAGATATCAAAAACTGAGAGTGATGATGAAAAAAAGGAAAAAGAGTATGATGAGAATGAGGTAGGGATTGAGCAATCTTATGGACTTAAGTTCACCAAGGGAGGAGATGGTGGCACTAACGTTGATGCTATTGCTCCTGGTGGCTCTGCTAACAAGACTGGAAAAATAATCGTTGGAGATAAAATTCTCGCCACCAGGTGTGTTGTTTGTACGTTCTTATTGAATTTTCATGATTTAGTTCTTCCAAGGTCTACTAGTGGCACAAGATGAGTAAATGATGGTTTTTATATGTGTATAATTCAATCTAACAAACAAAAAAATGAGTGACGTGTGGGGATTGCCAGTGAAAATTTGAAGGTGTCTGGTGTTGTTTTAAAAAGTTGGGGAGACTTTTGCCGTGCGTATCTTTCTGGCGATTGTTTTCGGTGAGATGCGATAAATATCTGCTTGAGATTGGAGTTGTGTGATTCATCGAATTTATACTGAATTTCATGTTTTCTCACTTATTCATCCGGATATCCATTCTTTTCTTTTTTATCATTTTACCGAGAAAGCATCTAGAATTTACATAGCGACGTCAGTCCATTCTTTTCTTTTTTATCATTTTACAGAGGAAGCATCTAGAATTTATGTCGGGCGACGTGAAACAATGCTTTTCTTTTTAATCATTTGACTAAGGAAGCATCTAGATTTTATGTTTTATTAGGGCCTTAAATACATTTCGGCTAGTTTGTAATCTCCCACTCAACATTGATCCTCGGTAAAATAATAAAAACACTTCTCTTCTCTCATGGCGAAAATGCTTTTAGGGTTTTGGGTTCTTACAATCGTTTTACGTTGTGCGGTGATTTCTACTAATCCTGCGGTTCTTAAAGCTGCGGCAAAGCCTCTGGCTACGTATGGGGCGGTGGTTTCAGCTAACGGACCTGTTGTTGAAGCTGTAGCAAAGCCTGTGTCTTTGGATGGGGAGCTGATTTCTGCTAATACTCCTGTTGCTGAAGCTGCAGTAAAGCCTGTGGATGGAATCAAGTACTCATCTCGTGTTTTTATCCCTCAAGATCATGAGCCGACGAGGTCTCCTTCTAAAAATTCCTGCACCCATATACCCGTTGGCAATCCGGTCAACTGTAAACCACCCATCAGAAAACCCTAGCCCTGATTTTTGTAAGGTCACTTTCATCTTCTCTCTATTGATATTATTTTTTTTATTAATAAAAAATAACAGGAAGGAGGGGATATACAAAATCTGTGAAGAACAGAAATACAGCCAAATAATTTAATTAAATATAAATTTATCTTTGTTCTTAATTTTTTAAAACAACCCTAAAAACTTAATTAAATATAAATGTATCATTGTCCCGAATCTTCTGAAAAAAGTCTAAAATCTGCGAAGAACAGGAATATAGCCAAATAATTTAATTAAATATAAATGGATCTTTGTCCCAAATCTTAATTAACAAATTAGATTATCCATTAAATCCGATTCAACCAAAATTCACTAATATATCGACTTAAATCATATATCCATTTTATTTCTTAACAATTCAGTCAGAGATATCCTTCTAATTCTACCAAAGTACATAATTTACATCCTAATCCAATATTTTCACAACATATAATCATAAAAACATTAAAGTTCATGCTTAAACATAATTTATAAACCAACTCCTAATTACTTAGATTCTAAGCAATAGATTTGATGTTAAATCCTCTTTTCCAATCACTAAATCCTCCCCCCACTGACTGAAACCAACAATAGTATAGAAAACTTGTTTGTACTTTTTTCTAGAAATGCGAAAATGTCATATCTGTACATAAGATCATGTATCCTTTTATAGAATTTGACTCAAATGAATGTTGGAATGATCACTTAATTCTCTTATGGCATGATGTATTATTTTGTTCATCCACTTGACACCTATTAAATAGGTGCTGATCTTGTGTAACAACTGTTCAACACCATATTTTCTTATTTCTTAAAATTTTTAACATAATCATATTTTCACTAATTCCAGGTCATCATTATTTCAAATTTTAAAAAAAATAAAAATACATAAATAACCTTACTATATACTAGTGGGTATTACATTTTCTCTCCCTTATTATAATTTTGTCTCTAAGATTCATATTAACAACTCATAATGGTGATATTTCATGTCATGCTTTACTTTTGAGGTAGCTTTTTCTATTTTCTAATTTCTCCATAGACCTTCACTAAAGGTATATGTTTATTTTGAAGTTCTTTAACTTTCTTGTCTTAAATCAGTACTATCTATTCCTCATAAGGTAAATTATCTGTCAACTCTATTCCCTTAGTCCTCAACATATAGGAAGGATCACTCATATATTTATGAAGCAGTGATATGAAACACATTATGAATATGATTCATACTCATTGATAACACAAATTTATACGCTACCTTATCAATTTTTTCCAACACCTTAAAATGATTAATGTACCTTAGAGCGAACTACCCATTTCTCTTGAACCTTATCATATGTTAATAGGGAACCACCTTTACAAACACTTTATCAACCACTTGGAATTCCAACTCCTTTCTCTTTTGGTCTACATAGTTTTCTCTCTTGTCTTACAACTATTTCATTCTTTATCTAATTAGTCTCATTTCTTCTAACATCTCTAGGTCATCTCTAACCAAGTGCATGAATCAACTAATCTTTAAATCCCATATCATCCTAGTGTAAAGGTAATCAATACTTTTTTATCGTAAAATGCCTCAAAAGGCATTATCTTAATCATTGTCTAATAGTTATCATTATAGGCAAACTCCATCAATAAAACTATCTCTACCCAATTAGCCCTATGATCCATACGACAAGCTCTCAACATTTTCTTTATCACCTAATCTATCCTCTTCATTTGACTATCTATCTAGGATGATAGGTTGTGTTGAATGATGATCCTATGCCCAAAGATCTTTAATTTTTTTTAACTTCCATTTAACCATGTAGGGGATACTTGATGTTGACTTCAACTCCACCTAACCCGCCAAGTTGTCCACCGTCTCACATATCCAAGTTTATATACCTAAAGTCAAATGGTGCTTAGTAAATAAAAAAATAAATTTTATGAAAACTTATAATCAATAATGGACCTGAGAGATTGGTACTTAGAAAGCTATAGGGAAACCTATTAGATTGTATGTAATCGTAAAGGTGACCTTTGATTTTTTTGTATGGCAACATATAACCTCCATGTGACACAATCCAATTGCCTTACTTATGGACTCTACAGTCATATCTCAAACCAAACACCCATATGTATTTATTAAATCATAGAAAGGGTATCAACAAGTTGAATGTCATAATCGTTTATCACTTTCTAATGGTTTATACACAACAATACAACATGTAAATAATATAAGACCACTAGCTTGATCATGTCTTCTTCATTCTGCCTTCATGCCTTAAACTCATCCATATGGATGAAGTCATCATACATCCTTATTGATTTATATAGAAAACAGACATTCCTTTG
This sequence comes from Mangifera indica, assembly GCF_011075055.1. Classification (NCBI taxonomy): domain Eukaryota; kingdom Viridiplantae; phylum Streptophyta; class Magnoliopsida; order Sapindales; family Anacardiaceae; genus Mangifera; species Mangifera indica. Next base: position 9,129,692 of record NC_058145.1, on the reverse strand, counting down.
TGACACCCCTAGATAAATGTCATATCGGTAAGACATAAAAGAGATGTTGGATTTGTGTGTACATCTTACATCACTTAGGGATGCTAAGACTAATTAAATAGCTTACGAGCACTTTAAGCTATCAAGACGCATTTTAGGTTGTAAAACTTATAAAGAAAATTATGATGAACTGTGTGTTTAAAGTGAACAATATTTTGACAGTAGGTCAAGTTATTGGACTAAAAAAAGTTTCAAATGGTATCAAAGCTACTTCACGTGTCCTCTTGAATAATAGTGAGACAAATCTCAGCAAAGATACTGGGTCTCGTGAAAGGGGTGATTATGGCATCTTAGGATAAATCTCACATTAGTAAAGCATAAGAAAGATGATGGACTTGTGTGTGCATCTCATACGCTTAGAGATGCTAAGATAAGATTTGTTAAATAGCTTGTAAGCTCCTTAAGTTATCAAGATATATTTTAGATTGTAAAGCTCAAAGCAAAATAATTATGGATTGTGTATTCAAAGTAGATAATATATTGACAATGGATCGGGTTATTGAACCTGGTATGTTTTCTTTAACCTTTATACTGATGAAATTGGAATGTATATCAACATGTCAATCTAGTGGTTGAACTTTAAATCTTTGACCAATGCAAAATCATAGTAGTTGAATCGGATGTCCACCCCATTAATTTGAAGCCAAAGCTCATCATTTTAGTTTCCCTTATTGATCTCCTTTAACAACACTAAATGGATTAGTATATTGTTGAATTTGGTAACATTAAGTCCGAAAGACCCCAAAATATGTGTTTTGGAACAACTTCTTCTAACTGTTTTTCAATCATATACGAATATCATTAATTGCTCTCTTTTAAACTATAATTATCACTTGCACTCTAAATTGGTAAGAAGTCATAAACTTCTTGACCATTTGCTTAAGTTATCTTGTCAAACCTAGAAATTTCTATTTTTAGCAGGATTCTATGTTAAAAAAATATATTCCAAAAAAAAAAATTGGTCACTACTAAAAAATTAAACTTTTATTGAAATAATTATGCAAATTTATGAAAAATAAAATTCCCAAAATTTAATGCTAATAACGTAAAATTTTATGTTAAATGTGAAACATCAATAACCTCATATCAAATTAAAAATGTTACACCTACACCTCTAAATACTAAGGATTGACTTGAACCTAAATATTCATTTTTGGCTCACAACTTGGTTTGAGTAAGCTTGGATCATGCTCTAGTAAATTGAACTTGATTTAAGCCCAATCAAGGAGTTGGATTTGTATACGTTCACGAGCCAAGTTTGAGCTATGACTAGCACGACTCAAATTAGCTTTCATGTTGAACTCATCATAATCTCATTTTATTTGTGACACCCTTTCCTAGATATATGAACCCGAAAAGATGTGTTAACTTAAACTTAACCCCAAAACCATAACAAAATAATAAAAGCATGATAATAATCTTAATTTAAATAGCGTGCAAAAAGTGATAACTCGTTAAACCAAACATGCATCAATAATATAAATAACCCGAATCCAAACATCACTAGTCAAATTTATGTGCCAATGTGTCTAAAAACCATATCACATAATTAATAGTGAATAAATAGCATTTTCAACATAATGCCAATCCACAAGCTTAAATGACCAAAATGCCCCTTACCTTATGTAATGTCCCAAACTGACTTGTTGGCTCTCTCATGACCCTCTTGATTCACGAACCTTCCTATAAAACCATAAAAAGAGAATATGGTGAGTGAAAACACTCAATAAGTAGGTGGCCTCTCAACACCTTGCACACAACATCAATAATAATACAAATGTTCCAATCTTCAACATATTGTGGTATTTACAAACGTTTCCCTAACATCCCAAATGTCCATGCAAATTATTCCGATACCTAGTTCCCAATCTTCATTTATGGTGTCATGTCGAATGGCTAATGTTAAAAGATGTACATCAGCACTTCAATGTCTAGTAAAAGTATATGACATCCTATATGTCTATCATAAAGTGCATCCAGTACACTTTTCAATTGGGCTTCGGGTTAAAAATACTCTATCATATAAAGAGTAAGACCTTGGGTCTCTCTCAGTATCACACAAGCATACTAGATGCTAAAACACTTAGCATCGATCAATGCATACACAAACATCCCACATGCTAAGGAGCTCCACGCCAGTGCATAATAAATCATGTGTATCAAAGTCACACAAACTAATCCTAATATTTTCACTACCACACTACACATAACTTAGTGGCTAAAATAAGGATGTACATCATTTTCTATTTTTGACTCAGAATCACTCCAGGTAGGGTTTGCATCATCATCCATATAGTTGAATAGCTTATCCCTTCGTCAAGGTCAAATTATTCTCATTCCCCATGTTATCCTTTCTTAAAGGTAGAATAGTTACTTTACATCTATGGATGGGTGTGGCTAACTCCATGCACTCTCATTTTCAGAATTTCCAAATACACACAGATGTCATGCTCTCAGAAGATAGTTGTGTATCCTAAAAGATATTATGTCTCAACTACAACTAACACAGTCATGCTAATCTTCCTACACGAGCATGTGCTCCAAATGAACACATACGAGCGTGTGTGTTCCCCTTATTTCAATGCTCGTTCACTTTGAGCACATAGGGATAATATTTAGCCAAAGAGATACATGGGTGTGTTTGCTACCCCACACGACCATGTATTAGAATTTCCATAAATCTTTCTTTGCCATATTCTACAAATTTATAACCAACCAATACAAACCCTAGGCTAAAAGTTATATCATATCATCCAAAACCCATCCTAGCATGTTTCTAAGCTAGAATAAGTATCAATAACACTTTGAGATTTCATATCATAGATTTAAGCATACAACTTCATATCTTCAATACAACCTCATTAGTCTCTTAACAGACTTTTACATAATTTTACATCAAGTTCCATCACTGCATTATTATAAGCATACTAAGTCATTAAACTACAATCAACTAATCAAAATATGCACAAATCATCATGCTAACACCATAATAGCTTGAGATAAAAAGGTAATAGACTAATCTCATCCATTTACATACCAATAATTATACAATCAATATCAATCACTCAAAATTGAGCACACATTTATTAAGCATCACAACACATATCATTAAAGCTAATAAAATGATTCAAACAACATATCACAAAATACTCAAAACCAAAGATAGAGAGAAAGGTCATTGTACTTACCTTTCTTTTGGCGCAATCAACAATCTTCTCATGGCAATAGCAAATTTTTGGCATCCTAATTGTTCATATCACTCTCAAGATACCTTCTCTATTTAGTTTTGCTCTGAAAATAATGAGGATACAAATATGAGCCAAACAACCTTGTGTTTCCTTTTTGTTTTTACTATCCAAACATGGCACACGGTCATGTTTCTTTTCACACATCAGCGTTCCATCGTTACCCTTTAATGATAGTTTATAAAACTACTGCAAGCTAGTCTTTATCCAAAATTTAAATTGATGAACAGGCATGTGCCACTAATCACACGATCATGCATCACCTTATTTAGCCTATTTCACATGCCTTGCATGAAATGACGATTATACCCTTCTCAACATACACACACGGGCATGTAGAATTTCATACATGATCATGCACTATTTCAAGCAATAAATCACAAGGCAAACATGCAAATTGGGGGACAAAAGATGAAAATACCCTTGGACATATCTATGGGTGTTACATTATAGAAGTCTAAAACAATATCGTTTTGCCTTTATAATAAATGTGTTTTTTTGCCCTAAGGTTGCATTCTAGATTATTTTTTGCTTTATTTTCATTTTTCATTTATGGTTTTTGCTCTTCTTTGACAAACCTTAAACCTCTTCTATTAATGTTGATTTGTGGCAGGATCCGATGCTTTTCTTGCTAGATTTAAAGGTGTTGTTCTAGAGGATAATCTATTTTTGTTGAAATTGAGCCTACTGTTGTCAACTTTATATATTTCTTGGTTGATTTAAACTTTATGTATTGTCACCGAATCTATCAATAATTTTGCTACAGCCAAAGCTAAACTCACCATATTTGAACTTATTCTTGGTTGATATAAACTATTTATATTTTGGTTGGATCTTAACCTATTCTCATTGGTTCTAAAGCTATTCTCTACCAATATTAAGCTATTATCTTTGAATCTAAATTTTTGTGTTTCATTTTTTAAACTCATTTTATTTGCTTTATTTGCATTTTGTGTAATTTTTTATGCCATGTTATTATTATATGTTTAGTACTGTGTTGCACACTCATTTTATTTGCTTTACTTGCATCCTGTGTAGATATTTTGTACTTTATTGTTATAATTATGTTGTATGCTTTTTTTTATGTATTGAGAAATGTCTATCTGTCAATGACATTTTTACCCTTTTATCAGTCAATGTTTGTTAACAGTGTTATGTTTTGGGTATAAAAGTGTTATTTATATTATTTAAGGGTGAAAAAGTGTTTTTGAGCCAAACCTTGAGTAGGAATATGTGATTCACTCTTAACATAGTTATTTTCTAGAAGACATATGTTGCCTTGCAAACAGCATGTCATACAATCGTACAATGTTCTTCATCCAAACAAAATTAGGGATGTCAATTGGCTCAGACAAGTAAAAGGGTCAACTGTTTGGTTCAAGAAACTAAGTATTGGGTCAAACAAATTTTGGGTCTCATACAGGTTTGGATAAAAAAAAAAAATTTGTCCATTAATTATTGGGTTCAAGTTTGGATAAAGGTTACTAAACCTCGACAGATAATAGAGTTCAAAAAGTATTCTATATGATAATTTATATTAATGTTATATTATATAGTATTTATTAATTTATTTCACATTTGAAATGAAATAAATTTTAAATAAGTTTATATATTACATACATAGGTGTAAGTAAAGATTCAATTATTTTGCACATTAATTTTATGTTTGAAACTGTTTTTTAATCAAGAAATAATGGATAGAAATTATAACGTTATTTTTACGATTGATTGAGTTTTTCATTTTTTATTTAGTGGGCATTTTTTATTGCTTTTTTAAATTATAAGAGGCATCTTTATAATTTTTCAAAATTATATAACAGATTTTGAAACCCAATTTAAATGAATGAATTCAGTCTAAAATAAAAAATATGAGACCCGTGTGGGTAGGTTCAAAGCTTGAATTTCTTTTCGAACCCTAATTCTAATAAACGTCCCGGTTGAATAGGCCGTATTGATAGACCTAATCAAAATGTTATTTGATTTTGATTATTGCAATCACTGTGTCGTCTACATTGATTTAGAAAATTATAAATGACTCCTGACTCCATCATGGCTGGGTTCGCAGACGAATCACCATGGTTGATACAAGTAGATACAAATTTTTCTTTTTACTCACACTTTATATTAAAATCTAATCTACAAAAGTTAATAACAAGAAGGTGAGTCGTCAATTCGGTAAACAGAAACTAAACGAAAATTTAGTATAATTATATGAATAATTTGTTTTGTTTATATATAAATATTTTCATAAGTTATATAAATATTTTGTTTTATTTATATGCAAACGTTTGTGTCAAGGAAAAACAAAATATTTTTTTAAATATTTCTTTTAAATGAAATGATTTATATAAATATTTTTGTAAGTTATATAAATACGTTGTTTTATGTGTATATAAAGGTTTTTATAAATGATAATATATTTTTATAAATGTTTCTTTTAAACTAAAAATTTATATAAATATTTTTTAAAGTTATATAGATATTTTATTTGGGTACAAATGCTTTTGAAAGTTATGTAATATAGATATTTTATTTTGTTTATATGAAATGATTTTTGAGAGTTATAAAATACTTTTATACACATTTTTATTTTACCCATATTTTATTTAATTAGACATTGATTTATAAATTTATTTTGGTAGTAACCGAAACAAAATTACTTATGGTGTATTTATGATATAAAACTTTGTATCTATATGATTTTTGACTCATTGTCTGTAGTCTCTGAATATCTGATTTGAACTCTGAAACTACAAGTTTGGTCCAGCTGAATAATATGTTTTGTTGTACACACTTCTGAATTCTAATCAGGTCACTAAAATTAGAGGTGACATCTAATTTTAAAATTCTGATCGGATCACTAGGAGTAAATGTGACACTGTGACAGGAGTTTGAAAAATATTTTTGACTCGAGATTAATATATGTTTTTTTTACTCGAGATTAATATATGATAATTTTTACTCAAAATTTATATATGATATTTTTAACTTGAAATTGATATATGAAAAGTTCAGATATATTTTGGTATTTATATATTATTTTATATGCGTAAATATCTAATTTCGTTTGACCTTTTTTATAAGTATTTGAATGAAATATTTTTGTATACATATTTTCGTTTAGTTTCTACTTACTGAATTGACGACTCACCTCCTCATTATTAACTTTTTGTATATTAGATTTTGATATAAAGTGTGAGTAACTATTTAGCAATTGAGAAATAAAGAGTAAAAAATGGTCAACTAGGGAGACTAAAAAGAAAAATTTGTATCTATTTGAGTATATGTTTTGACCATGGTTGAGTTGTGTTTTGCAAAAGTTTAAATTCAGTCAACAACCAACGCAGCCATCAGATTCAAGCCAAAAGGTATTAAATTTATGGCTTTAGAATTAGATTAATTTACTTTTATTAACTCAATTTATACAATTTTTACTATGTAACTGGATCACAATTAAGGAATAAATATAAGATTATTTATTTATTACATAATTTCTTAAATTTGGATGTCATACAATTTTTTTAATTTTTATTAAACATGGAGTAACCACAAATTTTATAATTATATAAAAAATTATATAGTAAGTGTTCTAGGATAACTTGCAATATTATGAAATCAATTATATAAATTTTTATAATATTTATTTGATTAATTAAGGTGAGAGAACAAATTATTTTCTTTTGGGAAATTTGAACATATGTCTAAAATTATAATTATTAATAGGATAAAGGCCATTTTTCACTCAAGTTTTAATGCAAAAATAAATATACATGTGTAGAGTTTGAAAAATCTATATACTTATTTATAAACTAATTTCAGTTAAAATTTTTAGTTAGAATAAATTGTAAAATTATTATTTTAATAATAATATTAAAAAATATATACTTCATTATATTTTCCTCTATAGATTTTAAAAACTAACAATTTTCTCCTGCCTAAAATTTTTTAACTTTAAAAAGTCACTTTCCCCTCTCTCAAAAAAAAAACCTAGGGTTTCCATCTTTTTTCCATTTTAGCTATCCCCAAACTTTTGAAAACTCCAATTTAACCCACCATCTTCAACTTCAAATTATTCAAAAATCTGGCAACCTCTCCTTCTGTCAACCCCCTCGGTCGATCGAGTTAATGTCATCTTTTGCTTCTCTTCGACACTCGCTCAACCCTCCTATACAATTTCTCCTCCAGTGCAATAACCTGGAGAAATAGGGGTCGATAGTCCAAATCTCTTCATCTCTTCATCAAAGATGAATAGATTAAAGATTTGGTTCAGATCTCTTCGTCTCTTCATCGAAGATGAAGGGATTTGGACAATCGACCAGTGTTTCTTGCGTGGGAAATAATCATTGATGTGTATTTGTAGTTCTCTGACAAAGAGATCCTCAACAAGTGATGGCCGAAAAAGGGAGAAAAAAAATAAGGGTTAGGGAAAATAGACATTTTCTAAATTGGAAATGTTTAGATAGAGGTAAAGTTGTTAGTTTGTAAAATTTTGAAGAGAAAATTAGATAAAATTAAATATTTTTTAATATCATTATTAAAATATGATTTTACCCCTTAATTATATCAAAAAATTTTAATAAAAATTGGCTCATGGGTGGGTATTTGGATTTTAAAATATTGCGGGTGTGTATTTATAGTTGCATTAAACTTGGGTGGGACATAGTCCTTTGACCTTCTTAAAAAAGATGTGATTTTTTTTACTTAAACCCTCTAGGGGGTATTTGTTTCAATGTGTAAAAAAATTATTCTGATAATTTATCTTTTATTACTGATATTACTTTGTTTGGTTGTTAATTAACAAAATATTTTAGTAATCTTTTATTACTAATGATGATATAATAGGTAATATAAGAGTAATTTGATTACCATCTAAACTTTAAGTATTAAAATATTACAAAGGTAATATTTGATTTTTATTATAATTATATTCTTATTTATTAATTTTTTAAAACAAAAATAACCTCATTTTTCATTAATGTAAGAATTAACATAAAAAATATTTCAAATCAAATAATACACTAGTATTTTTTTATTATCCTTAACTAAATACAATAATTATTTATATCTACTAAATTTTATCAAATGTGGTATAAATACCCAATAATATTATAGATAATCAATCTTGAAGATAATTTTTTAATTTTGATTATAAAATATTTCCTAACCCAAGTCTACTATAATAAAAGTTGACCCTCCTAACCTAACCAACATCAATAAAACAATTTTAGATTAATAATATTACTGAATCAATATGTAAATTAAAATATAGCAAATTGACTTTATAAAATTAAATTTAGAGGTGGAAAATTAATAAAAATTGTATATGTAACCAAATTTGGTAGCAAGGAATTCCTAATCAATTATGTTATACATTTACTCTTTCCAAATCTATAACATCATTTGAACCATTCACCGACAGCCATGTGGCACAACATCACTGAATCAACGTTTCTTTCGTCTTTGATTCAGAGCCACTAGTGAAGCACCTGTAATCTGAGCCTCTTCCTTGTCTCTCCATCTCAAAATCTTAAGTGTCTCTAAAGTCTAATCAAATGCCTGCCACACTTCATCTCTGATCCCAAAACTCAAGCTCAAGAAGCTAAAGAAGCGGTTCCTGTAACCATCAGCCATGTTTTTGGCGCCAAGTAGTTATGCTTCTTTTTACTCTTCCCACCTTTGCCAAGAACCTCTGTTCAAGCTTCCAAACAAAACCCTTTACAATTCTCTCAAACCAAGCATTTCTTCTCCGAGAAAAACTTTTTTTTAAGCTCCTCAAGCTTTTTTTGCTATAAACCTCCTGTTTTGGTGATTAAAGCCTCGGAGACTGAGGCACAGACATCAAAGACTGACAGTGAAGGTGAAAAAAAGGAAGAAGAGTATGAAGAGTATGAGGTGGAGATTGAACAGCCTTATGGACTCAAGTTCACTAAGGGAAGAGATGGTGGCACTTACATTGATGCTATTGCCCCTGGTGGCTCAGCTGACAAGACTGGCAAATTCACTGTTGGAGATAAAGTCCTTGCCACCAGGTGTGTTTAGGTTGCTCTTGGTCAATTTGAGCCACAATATTCATAGAATGATTGTTTTTGTATTTGTATAATTGATTGATCCGATAAGAAAATGAATGCCTTGTGGGGTCTGTCAGTGAAATTGTGAATGGTTGAATTCATTTGAAGATTCTACTGGTGTTCTTTGCAAAAGAATTCTTTGATTCTTTTTTTTTTTTTTTTTGGGGGGGGGGGGGGGGGGGGGGGGGGGGTGGTGGTGTTTATAAATATGTGCTTGAGATCGGATTTAAGTAATTCTATTCAATTTTTTTAATGCATTTATGGTTGAGAATGTGACATTGGGAATTCAAAATTGAATGCAGTGCAGTCTTTGGGACAGAAATATGGCCTGCTGCTGAATATGGACGAACAATGTACACTATCCGCCAGCGACTTGGCCCGTTGCTCATGAAAATGCAAAAGAGATATGGTTGGTTCTTCATCTACTCTTGCTTTCACTCTATACAACCTGCAGTTCATGATTCATTCAACGTCGAACAATGACAATAAAACGAGCTCCTTATTGCATATGTCCAAAAATCATACCATTGATAGTTTGTTAAAAATTCAATTTCTTATTGTAGTACTTGTCAATGGCTATAATTTGCTTTGTGAAATGAACTGTTGAGTACAACTATGTGTTTTGCAGGAAAGTTGGAGGAAACTGGTGAATTGACAGAAAAGGAGATTATAAGAGCAGAAAGGAATTCTGGTGTAATCAGCAACAGAGTGAGAGAAATCCAAGTTAGTATTTTTTTTTTTCTTAAGATTGATAGTTGCAATGAAGCTGAAATTGCATACTGTAGCTTTTGAAGTTCATCTCCTTCGCCTTTTTATGTTGGATTTTTTTTGAGTTTTTATAAGATAACACCAGTGTAGTCTCAACAATTTGATTGTGATTTCAGATGCAAAATTACTTAAGAAAAAAGGAACAGCAAGAACAAAGAGAAAGGGACCTTCGAGAAGGGCTGCAACTTTACAAGTGAGTCCTAGCAGCTGATCCTCTTCTCATACTTTTTTATTTGCATTCACGTTCTACCAATAGACCAGTGAACCACAGCTTCATTTTGATTCTCTATTTTGATACTAGTCATTACATTATCAGGCGAAGGACTCTGCTTTCACTTTTTTAGTCTTCTCAAGATTACCTGGACTTTAGATTCATCAAATTCTACCATTTTTCTTGTTTTCTCAGTTCTTCTGGCTAATCCTTTAGCACCATTTTTTGTATGGTCTGTTAAGGGCTGGGAAATCTGAGGAAGCATTGGAGAAATTTGAGTCTGTATTGGGATCAAAACCAAGTCCACTCGAAGCTGCAGTAGCATGTTACAATGTGGCATGTTGTTATTCTAAGCTTAATCAGGTACTGTCTTGTTTGCTTAATCAATGCAGTGTCCTTAAAGACAATTGCTTGTTTGGTTTCGATGATGGCATAATGCAGATGATGAAGACAAATGCTTTCCATTATAGAACTGTGTTAATGAATTTTCATGATATCTTTGAACATTACCAGGTAAAAGCTGGGCTCTCGGCACTTGAAGATGCATTGGAAGCAGGATATGAAGACTTTAAGGTACTCCATCATTTACTTTGAATATCTGGGCATAGAAGGTTTCTGAAATAGTCATTGTTCACAGAGAATCCGGACAGATCCCGACCTTGCCAATCTCAGAACTTCTGATGAATTTGATGCTATTTTGAAAAAGTATGATGAATCATTTATCAATGAGAATGCCATCAATGCCATTAAGTCATTATTTGGTTTCGGTAAGAAATAAAGCAAAGATTTTGCAGTAAAATTGGCGATTGTTCATGAGCGACAGAAGAGAAAAGGGTTTGTTGAGCCAGAAACTCCCTGAAATAGTTAGTGTAGCTTGCATGATTTTGTTCATAGCATTATTTCAAGATGATACAAAGATGTTTATATGATTTGCAAACTGCACTTTCTTCTTTCTTTGCTTTCCCAACAAGATTGAAGAGAATTTTGTAGAACTATAGCTGATCAATCAAAGATTATTTCACAATTGTTCGGCTTGTCAAGCATTGTCTATATACATAAATGCACCTCCGGGGTTTGCTTCACTCTTCAGCTACTCTTAATCTTGCTGCTGAATGTTTTCACTTGGTAAACAATTCTGGGTAGTACAACAAATTGGTGGCAAAAATAAATTTCAGAAGCTGGAATTACGGAAGCATAAAAACATATACAATAACATAATTACTGCCCCGATCAATTGTCTGGAATATATAGACAAGGAAGCTTAAATAGATCTTCGATCTTGCAACAATTTTCAGGCTTTTGAACTTAGGTGAAAAAAGTGAAAAAAAGTCCTAATACAATTCCCTGAAGCTCAAACAACTTTACATTTTCTTCTCATCAATTTATTTCTATGGAAAAAAAAAAATGCCCATCTACATACAAAATTTCTTTTAATGAAACAGCAGACAGCTCTTTGCATTCCATGTGAGCTGTTGACGCCATCCCTTGACCCATTTTTTCAGGTCTATCCTTCAAAATCAAGAAAATTGAACTGAACACAACTTTTCTTCACCTGCTTATTAAAGAAATTACAGGATCATCTAGAATAATTATACGTAAGTTTTGCTCGGCTGAGGAGAATATACAGCAACAGATAAAAATGAGTCTTTCATCATGCACGCAGATTATTTCTTCAAGCTATTGCTAGGGAGAACTTTCTTCCCATATGGGCTGGTTCGGAGCACAGGTACATGTGGTCTTATGGCATCCACCAACGCAGCATGAACAGTTCCCTGTTTATGCAAATATAGAATATTAAATTTTATATATGTTAGTCGAAAATCATCTACTGGTTGCCAAATTTCTTCTTATTGCCAATTTCATTATAAGATAGACAGCCACACAAGAACTTGTCATTATAAGAATGGTTTGGCAAACAATGCATTTGATCACCTTTGATTGATTCAATGCTGCTTGAATAACATAATTTCCATAAGGATCTAGCATGACTTGATCCAGGTGAGCATTGTTTATCAATTCCCAGATGATACGACTGCGGCATTCCTCACTTGAATATTTGAGGCATTTCTCAACCACATTACTACTGTACTTCTGCATTGACAAATCCCCATAGTTGCCCTCCAACTGATCAAGAATATCCATTGTTGCCCATGGGAGTTGAAGCTCAAACACAAATTGCACAACATAGTTCCTGCATATAGAAGTGTTTGAATTTTAAAACTGGATGTTTATTAGGCACAAGTAAAGGCTACCTAAGCTAATTTTGAGTATTAACCTACCAATGAAAATCCTGAGAATTATCCAGAAACTGGAAAAGTTTCAGATAGTTTAAGCTCTTTCTCAACAATTTGTTTGTTTCCAGTTTTCTTCCTTTACATAATAAACAAACAGAGAAGGAAATAAAAACAATGCAACTTTCTAATACGTATTACGGTTTCCAATAATTATCAAGTTCTAATGATCAAAAGCCTCTACAGTCTATCAAGGTTGACAGTAACAGTTGCGGTGCATATCATTCTACTGCCTTTCACATGGATGTCTTATACCACCATTTCAACACAACTATATCAGAAGAAGTTAATGTAAGCACCATTCATAAAGAAAGAAAAGAATGAAACAATCTTGCAGTTATTGACTGTGTAAAATAGGTAAAGATACAGTTCAAAAAGAGTAAATATGCAGTACCCAAATGCATCTTGTGAAAGGATTAGAGCATTTGAAGTGATCTCACAGATTAAACGGTGTCTTTGCTCATCCTCAGAATGAGTAAGGCATTTTTGAAGCACACAACAGCCATGGCGATCAGTTGCAAGCTCAACACAATTATTAGTTGCAGCTTCAATGAGGAACTGCAGAAGAAATTACTGATATTTGTTAATTTCTATATGACAGTAAGATTCATAACAAACAGAATCATAATCAGATGCATCCATGTGTGAAGACAAATCATCTGTAACTAGGTTATGTAATTCTGCAAAATGAAATCAATTTGCTTTACTTTTCATAGCTCTTAAGGGCATATACATAAAAGGAAATATCATAAAAATGAATGAAAATGTGAGGAAAAAATAGCACTACCAAATTGGAATTAACATCATAAACGATATACTAGAAAAATTTTGAATCTACAGATAGTTTCAATCCAACAATTACAAGCATATTATGCTGTATTCAACACTAGGTATGGAAACTTGAAAGGCAAAGTTGTAAAGTACAATTTCTAATTATTCTATAACTTTTTTCAAGTGGTTGAGACCCTTGTGTCCATTTCTACAAATCACAGAAAAAAGTGATTTTGTTATTGCAAAAGAAAACTTCAATTCATGATTTGACATATTATATACCACAAATTCAGTTCACGTTGAACTTTCTAATGGTTAATACATATTGAACCAGGAAATGAGAATGACAGTTATTTTGAGGTACATCACATATAAGAGGAAAAATTGTGGGTACGTACGTAGAACAGTTAAACATCAAGATTATACAACATTCCACTCAGTTACATGAAGGTGAGTAACATAAAAAATAACTCTATATATATGTGTATATATATATATATATATATATATATATATATAGAGAGAGAGAGAGAGAGAGAGAGCAGTGGGCTACCTTGCTGTGTTCTGACTGTAAATACAATAAGCAGCGCTGTGCAACATGATTTCCGTTCATATTTTTTATGAGCGTCACTATACCAGGTTTCAATGAAAAAACAACCAAGGAAAACTGCTCTGGACTCTTAAGGGTTTCAATAACCTTCTGAACAGCCCGAGTCCTGTTTTTAAAACAACAAAATAACTAAATCATTCGCAATGAACAAAAAGTAGCACTTACTATCACAGAACAGACAGACAGACACGAATGCATACACACCCATCTGCATAAATGCTAACAATGCAGAAATAGAGAAAAAGAGGGAGAGAGAAATCAACCCATGCATGTCACATGAAATTCTGACAAGATCTCCAGCTTTTCTTGTGATTGCAAGAAGTATTTGCATTCTCTGATCCTCATTGCACACTTCAAGCATCTTCTGGACCAGGTAATTTCCAAAGGGATCCGTCATGAGCTCCACAACATGATCAATGATCTCCAAAAATATCTTTTCAGTATCTTCTGAGGTACCCTCTGATATTTTTCTCTGTAAGAAACGACAACCATGTTGGTCCTTCGCCATGAAATATATTTTACCAGTGACTTCATCCAAAGAATTATATTTATGTGGTTGAGGTCTCAAATTAGTACTTCTGAGATCAGTAGAGTCATTTGACAAAGACCATGCATTTAGACCATTAAGCTCAAAGCATCCAGCATTTGGACTAGTTAAGCTAAGGCAAACATGACCATTTGACAGAATTTTTCCATTCTGATTGACATGAGATAGAGACTCATTTCCCACAACAGCTCCAAATTTGACAGCTTTAAGCATATTCAATCCCTGAGATCTTGTTAGGATCTTCTCAGGAAATGTCTGCTTTCCCACTTTACCCAAAACATGCATAGCATTGTACTCAGTGGAGGAAAAGGCAGGATTTGGTTGGTCCAAACCTCTTGGGACTGCATAAGTGTTCCAAAATGGTTCTTGATTAGATTGTTCAAGTTGGTTTGGTATCTCAAAACATGGTTGTCTCAGGTTACGACCAATTAGCATAGTCGGAGTATTTCCATTCAATTGAATTGGGTGCTGGGTTTCCATTCGCTGATTCCGGAGCTGCTGCTGCTGCAGATACAAGTACTGCTGATGCATCCTACCATATTGTTCCTGCTCAATATTTCTCCAACTGATGTGAGGCTGGTTTAAATGTTGTGAATGTAAGTAAGGGAATGAGGATTGTGCTTCGGCAAAGTATTGCTGCTGATCAGACATTACAGGGAACTCCAAAGCATGGACAGGCAAATTAGATAGGAACTGAAAACCTTGCATCCCAAGAGCAAGTGGCAAGGGAGCGGAGAAGTTTTCAATTGGTTGACAATAACCAACCTGCATCTTCTTCAGTTCTTGAACATCAGGATTCACAACATCCGAACTTTCTTGTCTAACTTTTGCAACATCATATAGTTCATTATATGTTGATTGGAAAGAGGAAACAACCAGTTGCGGATTAACATTAGAAACCTGTTCCTTTAAGCTGCTTGTATATTGGGATTCCAATAAAACAGTAGTATGATTCGGTGATGACTTCACCCAAGGACTCCCAGATTCCATCATCATTCCCCTATTAAATCTGAGGTCAGCAAATGCAGATGTCAAGGACTGGTCATCAGGAAGATTCACTTCCTCCTGTCCCATCCTGTTGATTGGTGACTGAAGAGGTTTATCCACCAATATCTTTCCCTCATCCAAACTTCCATTGTTCTGGAGTTTTTCAGTCAAAGGCCCTTTGCTGGAAATGACACAGACAGGCAACAAGCCATAATCTGAAGAGACCCTCTTTGGTCCAGATCCCTCAGAATGTGTATTTCCAGATGTAGCATTCGGTATCTCCCCAAGAAGCTTTTCAAATTCATCAACCCCTAGTTCAGTTCTTCCGTCTTCCATTCTGTGAATAACTTAAGAATTCCTTTCTGCCAAACAGATTCTAAAGCACTTTGCGATGTAGTTCACAAAAAAAGACCCTTCAATGCATTAAAAACTCTGCTTTAACGATACAACCAATGTAAATTGTCATATTTAAAAGAAATGAAACTTGAATAGGATTTGCACAAACCCACTTACTCAAAATGCATCAACCTCATTTCTATCTGTCATTTATACATGAAGAACAAGCCACATTGTGACAACTACAAAATCACAGTATCTCCCAGACAAATTTTGAAATTGTCCACTATCAAAATTTAACCCATTAATCAAAACACAGACGCTACTATAGTGACTGTTACTTTAGCATCCATTGATTCATTACTAAATAAAATATAATCAGATGGCAAGAAGAATATAGAAAAATTGAAAATCATAGAGTAGTTTAGAACAAATTATATCCTAAATTCATAGTCAAAGTCATTAAACCAATTGAAGAATAATTTTTTTGATTTGAACATGCCATAATGACAATAAAAAAGACTAGATTTGTGTAAACAAATCCAATGCAAACAGAAACCAGAAAATAGATCATAATCAAAGAAGCAAGAACACAGGAAAGGATGATCATCAAAACCAACAAAAGACAATCAAAATTCAATCTTGATAACCCAAATACATCAAAAACCAAATTACAAACAAACCCAATTCAGCTAAACAAAAACCAGAAGAAAAAAGAAATGATTTTGATACGATCAACAGAGGACTCACCAGCAAGAGAAGAGAGCTGGCATTAGAGAGACAATGATGAAGCGACCATAGACAAACAAAACACAATGAAAAACACAAAAAGACTAACCCTTTGGGTAAATTGGAGGGGTTTATGATGATTTAAAGAGAATGCAAAGAAAGAAGAGTGAAGAGAAAGTGTGAGGCGGCGTGAAGAAGAAGAAGTTTTCAAAGAAAGGTGTATGTGTAGAAATGAGAGTGAGTTACAAAAGAAGACCACACACAACAACAACACCGCTCACCAACTACATTAAGAGATTTGGCAATTACTTATTACTTCTCCCATTATCATAACACCATAACCATGCATGACATTGCCATGTCTCCTCACTTTTAACCGCTTATAATATATCATTATATTATAAAACATACATACATACATATATATATATATTATAATCTTAGAAAATTTCATTTCAGTTTCTCTTCCTATCTTCACGAAAACATATGAAATTTCTATGATGATATGATATTGAATGTATTGTATGATATAAATATTTGTATATAACATATAAAAAATTATTGTATGGTTTCAAATAGTATGATTAGATTTCAAGTGAGAATTTTATTTTATTTTTATTCAATAGTAAACAAATATTGTAAAAGGAAAAAATGAAATTGAAGTGATTTAAATAAATATGGTCATTTGATCAATTAAAAGAAAAATTAAAGAATAATTTATCTTGTCTTTAACTAAAAGGTTCATCCTTATTTAAGAAAATAATAGTAATTTTAATATATGTTAGGGTAAATGTGAGATAAATTAATACAACAAAATTTATATTTGAAGTTTAAGAAATAAATTTATTTAACTATTTGTTATTTTTTGGATTAAAAAATAAAAGCCCAAATGAAAGCACTTTTTGGTGGGTAAAAGGGAGCTATATATTAATTAATAAGAAAAAGGCTACCAAGAAATGCAAGCATAGTATTAGGGCGGCAGATTGGCAAGATGTAATGGATCTTTACCAAGTAATTATATTAAAAACGACATAATCATTATTATTTTATAATTTTTGTTTGTACAACAAATAAATAAATAAAATGTTTAATATACATTACCTTATGATCCCATACTATGCTTATTGTTTGACCAACATCATCCATTCTTATTATTATTAATTAAATGACATTTAATATATATTTTTTTAAATAAACATCATTATTTTAAAATTATGTTTCTATTATTTTGTAAAAATAATATTTGATACAACTCACATTAATATATAAAAATTTAGTACGAAAAATGTAGAAATAAAAGGTCATGTTCATTATAAGTCTCACATTTCAAATTCCACCAAAACTACCGAGTCAAAATTGAAAATGGAAAAAACTTCAACTCCTAACAGAAAATTATTTGTCTAATGATGAGACTTGTGAGAAAATGGGAAATTTGTGAATAATCGAAATGAGAACAATGCACAAAGTGAAAAGATGAATTTAACAAACAACCCATGAAGAATCAGGGTAAAAGGTATATATGCCACAACCCATCAACTAGTGAGAGCTCATTTTCAATGAAATTGCAACTTTTCATACAAGTGTGGAAACCTAATGCGGTATGCAGAAGACAAATATTATGTTGAGTGGCCCACATTATAATCTTATGTCTCTTTTTCTGTCTTGTTACATTCAAAACAGACGAGTGCAATCATTTTGACAATGTTAGGTTATTGATTCCATTCAAAACTTGATCAAAAAGAAACCCAATGGTCCCAAAATGGCTGCAAAATTCACGCACTCAAGGTTAAGGATGCCAAACAACAATTATCAACCCAGTGCTTGATCAAATTGGGTATACTGCACACACTTTTAAGACCATACTTTCGATTATTCATAAGCCTGAAGAGTTCCCATTCAGCATTTTTCTTTGATCAGCACATGGTCAGAGTCTTTCAAGGGAAAAGGGAACCTTTAACTTGGGTTTACTACACCCTCATTTGAAGGGATAAGCTTTCCCCTTATCACTGTGACCCTTAATCAATGGCTGCCCCGCCCTTGATCCAAGGGCTGTACCTAACTACAGATCCTAGTATATAATACAACACTGAAAGAGAAAAACAGAGGGAAATTACTACTATTCTTGTCTTGGAATGATGGTTTAAGCTTCAAAGCATACTAATCAATAAAATAACAAGAATAAGATCAGATGAGATAGAGGAAGATGAATTTTCTTTCACTCAAATCATTGCAAGTGTACATTAAATTGCAAGCCGGTTCCTTAGCAAACTAATCCTCATCAAATCCATGACCTATAGTGATGCTAACTGCTAAATTTTACAAAAATAGAAGGAGCTCACTAGCTTGTGTTGCTACTATGGAGTATGGACCTTATTGGCTGTCTCCTTTGTATCTTGTTTAATTTAGTAGCCGTATCCTGGTGCAACAAATGGTAGACATAATAAAGTTAGTACCTAAATTCATGGGCTCCATGCAAGTACGCAAATGAAAGAAAATAGTGTGGTAACGAGTTTGGTAAACTCAACTTCAGTAACTACAGACCTGAATTGTCCATTGGGTTCCCAGCAGGCATTGCAGGTTCAGGCTCCTTAATCTCAACCACCAC
Source organism: Mangifera indica (assembly GCF_011075055.1). Taxonomy (NCBI): domain Eukaryota; kingdom Viridiplantae; phylum Streptophyta; class Magnoliopsida; order Sapindales; family Anacardiaceae; genus Mangifera; species Mangifera indica. The sequence continues at coordinate 9,110,485 of NC_058145.1, read as the reverse complement.
ACAGTCAGACATCAAGAAAGTTTTTGCAACAGAGGAAGCATGCTCTAGGCAACACCTGACCACCTGCATCGAGTAAAAAAAAATTTCTTAGTACTCATGCCAAACTCCATAGAGAGATAACACATGAAAGGTAGGTGAAACACTAAATAGTTAGTAACCTTGGTTGGATCAATAATTCCAGCAGCCATCAAATCCTCATATTGTCCAGTTGCAGCATTGTATCCATATTTGAAGTTGTCACTAGAGAGCACCTGTAAATTGAAACACAGAATTCTCAATAGAAAAAAGTCAAAACAATAGTAAACCTCACAGGTGGAGGAGAATTTCTATACCTTCTCGCTGACTACACTCCCATTAACACCAGCATTTTTTGCAATTAATTTCAGAGGGTAACTCAAAGCTCTCCTAACAATTTCTGCCCCAACCTGCAATTTATATTACAACCACCATTCAATTCAATTCCAAAGAACCTCAAAACATTTAAACTTTTTTAGAACCGCCAAGATGCTTTTAAGAACTTAGAATCAAATTCTAAAGGCCACAGGTCCAACATGAACTCGAAGTTTTGAAAAATTGTTTAAATATGAAACCAGAAATACCATACTACCTTTTCTTCATCATTATCCAGGCTTTCCTTAATGGCATCAACTTTTGATGATAGTCTCAACAGTGTGCATCCACCACCAACTACAATACCTTCCTCAACAGCTGCCTGAAAATCATATGAATTTCTATATTTAACACTCTTCACTTGTAAGCACAATAATCACCACGGGGAATGTGGTATCAGACCAAATTTTGATACAATGTCATTCACATGTATTACCTTTGTTGCATTAAGAGCATCCTCAACTCGCAGTTTCTTTTCTTTGAGCTCGGTTTCAGTTTGTGCACCAACCTTGAGAGTTCATGAAGACATCAATACAAGAAATATACTGACAATGATATCATATATCACATTTTTTTCTGATAGTAATTAAAATTTTACCTGAATAACAGCAACACCACCAGATAGTTTTGCAATTCTTTCATTAAGTTTCTCCCTTTCATAGTCTTGCTCAGCATTCTGCAAGATGATATTTCACTTTAGCATATGAAGTCTACAGCAACTACATAAAATACTACTATCATAAACCACATAAACAAACACTAAGCATGTGTGCACACATTGCAATGCATAGGTATGGAGTGAGAGAAAGTGAGTCTCACCTCAATAAGAGTTTTAATTTGTACAACTCGTTTGTTTACTGCCTCTTGGGTGCTTCCATCCCCCACAATGGTGGTAGTGTCCTTTGTGAGCACCACTTTAGAAGCATTACCCAGGACTTCCTTGCCAACTTTGTCCAAGGCAAGTCCCACCTCATCCCTGATTACAGTTCCTGCACAACAACAAAAACGCCTCTCAGCAATCAACAAGATATACCAGAAAGAATGTGTTTAATTGGATATATATATATATATATATATATATATATATATATATGTGTGTGTGTGTGTGTGTGTGTGTGTGTGTTGTGCCAATCTGCATAAAGGAGTGATCATCCTAAGTCAGCAAGCTTCAATAATAGCATAGTACAAATCAGAAACAATGGAGAAAGGTGAGCTATAAGCCAAAAAAAAAAAAAACACAAAAAGTAGATAAATATATGCTCTTACCTCCGGTCAGAATAGCAATATCATCAAGGTACTGGCTCTTACGCTCACCAAATCCAGGAGCTTTCAGAGCAGCAATCTTCAATGACCCTCTCAGTTTGTTCACAACAAGTGTTGCTAAAGCTTCCTGCTCAATGTCTTCTGCAATTATCAGAATTGGGTGTCCACCCCTAATTGCATCTTCCAAAATGTTGATAAGATCCCTTGCATTTGTTATTTTCTTATCAACAAGCAGCAACTGCAATTAAAACAAATAATGTAGGAGTGAACTTCAGAATAAAACAAACCCAGAAAATATAATAAAGGACACATCTATGAAATTTTTCAATAATGTATACCTTGCAGTTCTCGTATTCAACTGCCATTTTCTCACTATCAGTGACAAAATAAGGAGAGATATAACCACGATCAAATTGCATTCCCTCTACAACATAGAGGGTGTTCTCAGCACTTTTTCCCTCTTCAAGAGTCACAACACCCTTCCGACCCACTTTACTCATGGCTTCAGCTATCATATTCCCTACTTCATAGTTGTTACCAGCACTAACAGCTGCAACATCAGCCAGTTCACTGTCTTCAACCTGAAACCCAGACAAATCCCTGATCCTCCATGCATAACTTGGTAAAATAAATAAGGCATATTAAATGCTAAATTTAACAAAGATTGGTAAATTCCGTTTTGATTACCTCTTTTGACATCAACTTGAGCTCTGAAACCAAAGCCTTGGTTGTCTTCTCAATGCCTCTTGTGATTAAAACAGGGTTAGCTCCAGCTGCCACCACCTGGAAAATTGAAAGCAATTTAGACAGATGGCACTATAACAGCTGATATTACAATGCTGTTTAACTGTCCACCAAAACATTCACAATTAGCATGCTATACAAACCTTGACACCTTCGGCAATAAGACCTTGAGCAAGCACAACAGATGTTGTAGTCCCATCTCCAGCCAAGTCATTGGTCTTGGCAGCAGCTTGTCTCACCAACTTAGCACCAATGTTCTCAACAGGATCCTCCAACTCAACCTGAGAAATGATGGAAGAACAACCCTTTAATGATCTTACATAGAAATAGTTCATGTATAGGAAGTAGACAATGAAGCTGTATAATCCAATCTTGAAACAGTTTAATTGTGAACAGCAATATCCACCTCTGACTTCACAGACGAGAAAGATAGTGGGGAAAAAATAAAGAAAAATGGCAAACCTCTTTAGCCACAGTCACACCATCATTAACAATTTTTGGAGCGCCATACTTGCTTTCTAGAACAACATTCCTGCCTTTGGGACCAAGGGTAACGCCAACAAGATCTGCAAGCTTGTTCACACCAGTCTACAATAAAGGAATAAATGATAGTAAGACCTCAATTACTGAAGAAAGCTACAATGCAACATACTGACTAATCAGTCTTCACACGAAGACTTACTTGTAGTTTCTTAATGGCCAATCCATCCTTGTTGAAATGTAAATCTTTTGCAGCATAAATCTTAGGAGAGCGCATTCTGCATAGGGCAACACTCTGTCTTCTACCAAAAGAGCTCGAAGAAATGGATGCAAATGATGACAATTTATTTGAAGAAGAAGCAAGTTTCTTATCAGTCATGTGACCATTAGGAGCAACCACAGAGCCAATTGGAGACATGGCAGTGAAAGTCGACGCCATCATATTCTTAAAGCTGTCAACATTCACAGAAAGCTCAACTCAAACAATCCAAGGATAGCACAACCTCGTGATAAAAAAATTCATTACGATTCCAAAAACAAACAATAAAGCAAGATTCTATACCATTCCACGGACAATAGCACAAATAAAATTGAATTCAAAATATTATTTTTCGTTCAATAACCCAAAAACCCCAAGCCCAGTTAGAAACCCCAATTTCAAACCGAGACCGCCACAGACCATCCAAAATTCGCTACTCAAAAAGTCCACAATCTTATTTCCTCAATCAAATTACTTTAACGCAATCAAATTATTTTCATTACCACTAACACAACACAATTTAAATATAACAACAAAGCTAACTAATTCTCTTCAAGCACTCATATTGATCTTACTTCATCAATTAAATTACATAAAACCAATTAGAACATATTCATTTCCACAAACACAGCTCAAATTAAAAAATAAAACAAATATAAATCTCTCAAAGGACTCAAATCGGCCAATCCTGCTTCAGCTAAACAAACCAATATCATAATTATATCAATTACCCACAAGAAATCAACAAAAACAAAAGTAACCATTTACAAGAAACACCTAACAAACATTTGAAAAGTTATTAGAAACAATATTTCATAACAGAAAACGAAAAATTCAACATATAACACAAATAGCAACACCACCCATCTTCCATTTTCAACACGGAAACAAACAAATACATAGAAAAAGGAAAAGGGGTAGGAGGGTTTGTATGAACTTACAATGAAACGGCGGTAGAGCGGAAGTAGAGGGTTTATGAGATATGGAGGTCTGTGCACTATGGAGTAGAAGCAGGTGGCTGAGTTTACAAAGAATGTTTAGGTTTTTAAAAGGGAATACTGTTATGAAGCAAACGGTCTTGAAAGTTCTACTTCATCTTGGCCGTTGGATTCGAGTTACTTTGTCTAATTTTAGAACACTCTGGAAGATTTTATAACGTGTCATGTTATTGTTGAAATTTCATCTCCACCCAACAACAACTTTATTATATTTTTATTAAAAAATTTGATAACAATATAAAGTAAAGGTTAGATTTGACTAAGCCAACTTAATTCCTTTTTTATAAAAAACGCTAGGGTCACCATAAATCCTATAGTTGTTATTATTTTATAAACCAATATATATATATATATATATATATATATCATAAACTATAATATAAATATAAAATAATATATATCATAACATATATAAAATTAATATGATATAAAATACATATTATATGATATAATATGTACGATATAATATATATTATCGATATAAATAAATACATTTTTTGGAGAAAATGATAATATAATAGAAATACATATAAAAAATTTTAAATTTTTAAAGATATTTATGATATTTTCTAAAATAATAACGTGTCAATTAGATTTTTTTACTATTTTTTTAATATTTTAATATTTTATTTTTTAAAAACTATATCATACCAAATGATGTAGTACTTGATATATAAAATTAGATTTTTGATACACAATCTAATACATGATTTAACCATTATGATAATAAATTAATAACTACTCATTTAGATATTAATATATTTATTATTTTATTTTTAATTTAAAATAATTTCATATATATTTACTATAAAAGAATATTTTAAACTAAATTTTTTAGATCAATTTTGAAATATATAATTTTAATGTCTATCTATTAATAATAATCATTATAATAAAAATTTGTTTTGAACTCTAATAATATTTATTTTTTTTATTTTTTTGTGCAAGTGAAGTGGTGAAACTAATTCCCAAGTATTTTATTTATAATGATAAATGGTTTTAAGAAGAGTTCTCATTTTACTATTTTAATTTTTAGGTGGAAGACTAAAAACATATAACTTTTTGTTACATAAAGTAGCTCTTTTCTCAATTTTAAAACTATGTTGACCCATTTTGGATATACAAATGAGTATATATTTGATGTATATTATTATGTAATTGAGTGATTTTAAATTAAGAATAAAATAACACTCAATCATATAATGACACATATAAATATATATATATTTATGTACGAAAAATAAGTACACATAGTATTACTCACTCAATTAATACGATTAACAAAATACAAGTAAATTAAAATTAAAAAAAAAAACCTATTTTCTTCAACTCCATCTTTAAGCCCTTTTTTTTGGTCAAAGTCTAGCTAATTTTTATTTGAATCAATTAAAATCAATCTTTCATTTCACCTTTAATGACTTGTTTTAAGATGCAAGGTATGTGACAGTCTTTTACTCCAATTTTTATCAATTAATTAATGTGAAATTTAGTTGTATTGAAGATAGTGTTGTTGTTTCGATTATTGTTGATTGACTCATGTAGGAATGATGGGTTTATGTACATAGAGTTTTTATATTTTAGTTTGATTTGTACATTGACTTTAAATTCAAATTTTCAGAGCTTTGCTTGATGTCACGTAACTTTAGATTAGTTTGTTTAGGGTTTAGATTCAAAATATATGCTTAAATGTTGTTTTATTAGGCGAATTGAGAGACTAGATATGAAATTTGGGTGCGAAACTGTAAACTGAGCATGCATTTCTTTTTATCAAAACCTGTGCATTTGAAAATAAGTTGGTTGAATCTAATTAATACAACATATATATTTCATCACGTTTAGGTAATTTTTTAAAATTTAGTTGGTTGAATATGGCCAAATAAGAGGTTTTGACTAGATTAAACCGACTTTTTTTCTTTTTCATACCAATTCTGGTAGAAAATAGTATTTCGGTTAGATTAGACTACACAAAAACTTGGTGTTTAAAGCATGTTTCTCTTTTTAGTGTTAGGTTGACAATAGGTAAATAGATACATGATTTGAGAACACTAGAAGATTTGTATTATCTAGTGATTGTAACTAATCTTTGTCATTTATGTGTTTGAAACTATAAGGGGAAACTTGACAAAGAATCAATTGAAATTGTTCAATTCCACATGTTTTGGTAAGTTTTATACACTATTCTCATCAAATTTTCCATTAAATTGTGTCATAATACTCATATAAGTAAGTTGAAAACTGAGGAATTGAAAACCGAGTGTGGCTTAGCATGGATGGGAGATTATTTAAACTTTCTTGGCATGAATTTGCATTGTTTAAAAGGTTAAGATTTAGAGAACCATCTAGATTGGCAAAAATGAATAAAATAATAGGAAAAAAGACAAGTATTTTCCTCCCAAGATGAAGAAGATGAAAATAGAGGACTATAAGGGCTTATTAAAGTAAAGAAATTTCAAGAAAGGTATAACAATTAACAATGTTGTGACGTTAGCTGTAATTCTCATCTTAGAAATTTTGTTTGAGGAAAAAAAAAAGCAATAAATGTTAACCTAAAGTATTTGGGATGGGTACATGACTTTGATTACTTTAACTTATATCCATGAGGAAGAGTTGCTTGGGAATTGGCATTTGTGTCCCTTATGAAGGTGCATATAAGACACTATAAAACTTCAGTTCAAAATAACACTAAGAACTTTAGAACTAAGAAGGTTCAATATGACTTAATTAGGCTTGTTTACAAGTTTCAGTTACAAATACCGTGGTTTTGTTGCGATGCAAATGTTGGATGTAATTAAACATGTCAGAATCAAATTCTGTGAAATCTGTAAATAAAGATTTGTGTACCTGGAGTAATTTTTGATGAAGTTTCTTCGAATATGGGGCAAGATATCGACGTTAGTATATTTTCACGACGTCATTTGCCTACGTAGTGATTTTCAATTAAGGAGACAAAATTTATGCATTACATTGGTAGGAAAAGAGGGGAAAGTTCTTTTCTCTGGAAAAAATAATGTTATTTACTCATAAGGAGGTAGTTTGGACATTTTATATATGTCCAACTGCCCTCTAACTGCCTCTTATAACTACCCTTGGCAGTTATATTAAACTGGGTCTGGTCCACTTGTAACCCGAATCCAATATCTCTCACTCACACATGATAGAAGACCAGAACCAAATACTTAACCACTGAAATCTCATATAGCAGTACGTTTCATACTTGCAAATGCGTCATGCGACCTCGCGAGCAACCTGCACTTAAGAGCTAAAAACTATACATTTGTTAGGAACAACATAGCCACTTCAACCCGAATAAAACAAAAATAAAGCGTTAGGCTCGCAGCATCCCATACTTACTCGATAATACTAGCTCCTTTTAATCTCTCATTTATCATTGTGTTATTTTCTTATGTATTAATGATCAAGTCCAATCTCTATATGAGTGACATGATCGGTCGGCTAATGGACACACATAACATATAAGTCTTCTTTTTTTACTTGAAATTCTCAATTTAAACTTAGTTATTTTTTTAGTCATGTTCCATAAACCGAATCATGCATGACCATAGGTTCCAAGCTAAGATAACAACACTAAGAGTAAATATCGAATAACAACAATGAATCGCAGGATACCAACATGAGGTAATCCTCATAAAGTCTCACACAATGAGAAAATAGGGATTCATCCTCTCACTGCTTTATCTAGTTGTCTTACTTATGCACACATGGTATGAAACATGTGTTACAGTGTGTATTTTCTCAAATGTCATTCACAACATTGTACAGATCTTAGTTCAGTTTCTACACCTAGTGTCTAACCTGAGTTCTTAATCATCTTCACACTTGCAGATATTTATCTATATTGAGAACTCACATCTGACATTCATAAGTTATTTAGACATGGGGAATCCAAATCGGTCATTTTTAAATGTATCTATTCATGACCTCATCTGGATCAATCATCAAAGCAACAATTTTATTTCAATAAATATTTTCTTGAGAAATTTGTCTCCCATTGGTATGCCCTCTCAACATCATATTTCTCAAGAATAATGTCTCATTTTTGTTCACTCTCTCAGTGCCAAAAGCGATTGTTCGTGTGAGTGAGTCAATCTCTAACTTGTGTGACATTATAATCTAGTTGAACTAAAAACGATGTGTATGCAATGAAAACCCAAGAATTTCGGGGCATAAATTCAAAACATGAAATGAACTTAAATTCATAGTTTTCGACGTTGTGTCACTAGTACGATATATATAAGCTCAACACTCATCAATCATAGTATACACAATCTAAGAAATTTAACATGTGCAAGATATTCTTTTCTTGGAACAATCTCGATCAAAGGATCAGTAATCATATAATGCGTAGAATTAAATTATACGTTTATTTCCCTCTTGGAAATAGAGTCTCTTATTACATTGTGTCTAGCGTCGATACATTTGGTTATCTTAGAAAAAATTCAGGATCTTTTATTTCAACAGGCAACTATTGCTCAGGCAATATCGTTCAATTTACTCAGATTCACAAAGAATCTTCTTAACCAAACAGTTTCTTGCACATTTATTGAACAAGCTATATACTAGGCTTTCGATGTGGATACGGCTACGCATCTTTATTTCTTATCACTCTAAGATATGGGCTTTTTTGGAGTAAGAAAACATAGCTATAATTTAATTTGCGTTGGTCTAAATTATTTCTCTAAGTGGCATCTCAATAGCCAATCAAATGCAAGTTCGATCCTTAATCACATAATCAATCATCCATAGAGCCTTTTAAAAATATCAAAATTCTACATACAATCTTTCAGTGCTCTTTTTAACATTTACTTATATCGACTAACCAGCCCAATAATAAAAATAAATATCTGGGCTTGTATGCACCTTAATATATATAATACATCCGATGACATCTGAATAGGTAACCTTTGACATTTCTCTGCTTTTTTCTTAAGTTTTGAGACATATCTTTTTTGGCTCAATAATTCGTAATTTAACATAAGAATATCAACGGGTTCACAGCATACTATATTGGATTGTTCTAAAATCTTTTGAATATTATACTCTTATGACAGAGTCAAAAGTTTCTTTGAACAACTCCTCTAGATTTAAATTCACAATATGTAATCTGTTTTTTCACATCCTACAAGTCAAAATATGGACGACAATCCTTTGATAATTATCACTTACTTCAAATCATTTCTAGCTATCTATACATCATCACACATATTGATAAAATTACAAATTTGTCATCAGACTTCGTCACATAGACATGATGATCTTGATTAATCATTTCAAAGTCATAAGGTATTAACACTTATGAAATCATTTCAATTTTCAAGTACCAGTATTTGGATGATAGTTTTAAGTCATTCAACGTCTTTAAAGCTTGCACACTCTACTCTTCAGACCTATAACAACGAGAGTTATATCTCGTTTTATGCAAATTCCTTTGTCAAGTTTTTTTCACTAAGAAAAATTGTCTTAACATTCATCTGGTGTAATTCTGAATTCAAATGTGCTATTATAGCTAGAATCAAACATATTGAAGTAAATCTTATAACGAAAATATCCTTCTACACAATCTATATCTTCTCATTGGATACAGATTTTTACTATAAAGTAAAATTGTATCTATTTATTGAGTCATCTATCTTACAACTAATTCAGGAAACTCATTCATTCCTAATAAATTTTCGATTTGATGATAAGTCAGCCAAAACATACAATCGGTTTGTTTTCTTTGTATTCCATCTCTTTTTCCAATGCATTTCAAAATTTTCTTATTAAGAGATAAGACAATTATTTCAGGTTCTTCATTATCTTGGGGAGTAGTTATGAAAACCTCGTTTTCACTTCAAAATGTCACTTGAATACTTTTGGATGTCCACTCCAATGCAATTAAGAATTAATGCTTCCACTATCCGAAATAGATTAAAGCTTAATCTCAATGCTCCTACTAGGTTGAGATGAACGAAATAAGCAATCGAGGATCATAACTCCTACTATTTAGAACAAGTATAAGTCTTATATCTTAGGACTCAACTAATGGTCGCTAAGATATACCCATCCTCATTCTTTTTTCATCTCATTCAGATGAAACCTTTTATCAATATCATTCCGATTAAGAAAAATATCTTTTATGAATGTAGTATCTCATAGTACAATTTTAGTTAATCTTCAACATAATCTTCTCTAATGAACACATACCCTTTGGAGTGCTCAGTGTATTTGATAAAGATACATTCATTTCTTTTCAATCCCAATTGCTCAAACTTATGAGAAAAGTATAAATAGACATTGCTAAACACTAAGGTTGTAATCAACTAACTCAGGGTTTCTACTTGACCATAACTCATAGGGAATGAAAGCAACTGGTTTAGTAGACAATCAGTTAAGTACTCAAGTAGTACTAAACATCATATCATCACAAAGTAACTTGACATTTTGCTTGCGCCTTCATTGACTTAACCATTTCGAATAGAGTTCAAATACTTTTCTCTGCTATACTAGTTTGTTACGAAGTTTTTTTTGGAATTACTGTTTACCATACTATTTCTTTTTCATTGCTCAGTTTCTTAAACTTTTTGAACAAATGCTTAAGACCTCGGTGAGTTCATAAAACTCTTATCTATTTTGTTTAATTGATTCTCAATCTCAATTATATATTGTATTTAAAACAGTCTACTACTTCTGACTTATAAGAGATCAAGTAGACAAGACCAAATCAAGCATTGTTATCGACACTAATAATGAAATATGAGATACATTCTTAAACTTTACATTCATAGGAAAACATATACTTAAGTATATAAATTGCAAAGGAAGTCAAACTCTTACAACTTTGTCGAAATGGGTTTCTAGGAGTTTTTTCAATTAGGCAATGCTCACATGTGGTCAGTTGTATTTATGTGAAAGTTCCTAATAAACTTTCATAGGCCAATTTATTCAACTCATCTAGGCCAACATACCCAAATTCAACATGTCATATATTTGTATTCATACCCATACATATAGAAGAAAAAAATAATGAAAAACTTAACATTATCAGAATATAAGGTGACAAATACCATATAACCATTCAACCAATAAACCAAAACTATAGAAGTCAATTCTATCGCATTTCAATAGAACACTTAGAGAAATTCAAATTATATCATAGTTTAAGAAGAACAAGTACTTCCACCAAGATTTGTTGAATATTTAGAGTATATTGGATTTTGTGTACTTGTAAAATTCATTTGCTCGTGTTTATTCCTCTTACTACAACCCTTATGTTGTTGCCTATATACATCCAATTCACTTTATTCAGAATTTGATAAAAATTTACTAAAGATCTTCTATCATGAGCTACTTGGTTGATAGCTTCTATGTCTATAATCCACGTAGGATAATACTCAGTTAATATCATAGTACTAGAATATAAAATTTTATCACTTTATGTTAAACAAGACTATCATTTTTAGCTCTGTTCATTCATAGGCGATATAATTGTCATTTCTTTTATTGCAACTTTTATCTTGTTTCTGTCGTTTCTTCTAGTACTTTTGCCACTCTCACATTTCAATTCCTTATTCTTATTCTTTGAGCATTATATGATCTCTTTCACGTATTAGGATTTAAGTCACTCAATTTTAAAACTTGATTCTATAACGTATGCACGAGTACCAAGTTCAACTGCCTCAAGAACGTTTGTCCTTTAATTCTATGTGGCTAGAACAACTAACGAAAGTCCTTCTTTCCTTATAGGTCATATGTACCTTTATACGCTCCCACTATTAGGAAAGGATCGCTTTTTTAAATAAATCTATTGTTCATGTATCGGTTACACGTAGCTGACTTTAGTTCTATAATCAAATTTGACATTCAATCAAATTTAATAATCAACTGTCTTTATTTGGGGATTACAATTCCTTCAAACTTTTTAACTAAAACCATACTTATGACATATACAGTATTGGTACTCATATACCAGATCATTATTCATGAAACTGATCAAGATATTACACGAAGTGAGTCTTGCTTCTTACATGTGTGATGTGCGCCTACATCACGTTTGTATAAGGCACTGATTGGGTTTCTATCCTTTAGTTAGCCACAACTCTATCTTAACCTGATCTATAGCCTCCAAAGCCTTTTGCACATCTAGGATATTATGCATTTCAAATGTCACACATTGTAATTCTCTCTATTTAGTATCATTCTCATACAAATCAACCATCATTTTTTAGGATGTTATAGTTAACTAGATCACAGAGACTATGTATCAGACACAACGCTATCAAACACAATCAAATATACATCAATTATCGTAATTATACATTCAAATTTTAAAATATATCGCATAAGACATAGAATCGAAAGTTCACTATGTTCCTAATCATCTTCTATGACATAAATGTTTGACATTTTAAACTTTAATCTAATTATGCCAATATTAATTCTGAATGAAAATTTCATTAAATTCTACTAATATCAGAATTCCCATAATTAACAAATATATATGATACAACGAATGCATCATCTATTTTGACTAGGACTACTTCATTAACCTGCATTGATCTTTAAGTTACTTTATCCATGATAAAGTCTCTATTACATTTGTGTTAAGTCAAATATCTCGTATTATGTTAGTTTTGGGAATAACGTCAAAGTAGTGGATATCCTTTTATACATTATTAAGCGTTGTTCTATAGCAAACTATAATGAATCCACTCAGTCCCAAAGATTTTAAATTTTTGTCCTAAACAAGATCATTGATTACAAGGCTCATATTCATGCATGGATATTATCTCTTTTCTAATTAAGAGAACTCAATAGAGTATTAATAGTTTCGACATGCAATGTGATGGTCCCTAGTCAACAAACTTGCATGAAGTAGAAACATGTATTTCAAAACACCAATATGTGTTTTCGGGAGTCTGAATAAGATATTACATATCTTTATGGGCTATAAGACTTATGGAACGTATCTCATATACAGATCTCAATACTACACAACTTTCAAAGACCCCGAAAACAGATTTCACGTGCTAAAACACCTAGAAAAGGCTCTTCACATGCCAAAATAAATTCATACGCTCCTTCGCACATCAAGTTGACGTCACACGTGCCTCTATGCATTGTAAAGAGTTTACAACACACCTTCACGCTCTAGGAATGAGTCGAACACATCGGCTAATGACTATCACACACTTGCACGCATCGCCACACTTGGAATGAGGCTGTCACATACTCACACGCACTGGTCAATGCTATGATCAATAATTTGACTATTGACTGGTCAACTGACCCGATGGGGCATTGACCGATTTAGGTTAAATCGGTTGACTCAACGAGTTGACCCATTGACTGACGGGTCTTAACTTGATTTCGACCCAATTCAGTATGATGAACCCTAGTTTTTTGTCCTTCTAATTAACCATTTTCTAATGACGAAACCATGAGGCTTTTGTAGCCTAGTCAACAATGAGCCTTGTTATCCAAAGTTTCAATGCTAATGGCGTTGAAATCTGTCGAAACGGCGATAAAGAATAAAGATGCCTATGGTCTCAATTTTAGGTCAATTTTTATCTATTTCAACGTTAATTCAAGTCGTTTTTTAATTTAAAACATGTAATACCATTCCAATCATTCATTCAACATGTTTCCCAACACCAATTTCATGCAATTTTGGTCGAATTAAATTCGTGCCCAAAAACAAATTTTTAAAACAAAATTCAATATACGAATTCTAATTTGCACAATATACGTAATACGATTCACAGATAACATAGTAAATAAGCATCATAGGCTCTGATACCAATGTTAGAAATAATTAAACATGTCAGGATCAAATTCTGTGAAATCCATAAATAGAGATTTGCGTACCCGAAGTAATTTTTGATGAAGCTTCTTCGAATATGGCGTAAAGTATTGATGTTAGTCTATTTCCATGACGTCATTGCCCATGTACTGATTCATTCATTTATTTGTTGCTTTAGTATTTAATATTCATTTATTTGTATCAAACAACTTATTAAATCAGACCCTATGACTTTTATGTTGGGTCATAGATATATGAGGAGCACATATGATAGTTGTGTTTACCTCTAAAAGTTAAATAATGATTCATTCATTTATTTGTTGTTTTATGTTGATGATATGTTTATTGTCGCAAAGGATATGATAGAAATTCACAAGTTGAAGCAACAGTTAAGTAGTAAATTTGAGATAAAAGATTAGGAAGCAGCTAAGAAGATTATTGGCATGGAGATCAAAAGAGATTGATGAGTTAGAAAATTGTTCTTTACCTAGAAAAGTTACATTGAGAAAGTCTTAGGAAGGTTTGGCATGAAAGATGCTAAACTAGTAAGTACTCTTCTTGTGAGTCATTTCAAATTGTTAGCTATTCGATCACCATAGACAAATGAAGAGGAAAGGTACATGGCAAAGGTTCCTTACTTTAGTGCCATTGGGAGTCTTATGTATGTAATGGTTTGCACACGTCCAGACATTTCACAAGTAGTTAGTGTGGTTAGCAAATACATGTCTTGCTTAGGTAAAGTTCATTGGCAGGCTATGAAATGGATTCTCAAATACTTATGTGATACTTCAAACACATGTTTGGAGTTTAGAAGTAATGGTAACATTTTCATTGGTTTCATGGACTCTGACTACATTGAAGGTCTTGATAAAAGAATATCACTTATAGGTTATGTATTTTGCATTGTTGGTTGTGCTATTAGTTTAAAAGCTACTCTACAACATGTGGTTGCTTTATGTATTACTGAGGTAGAATATATGACTATCATCGAGGCAATCAAAAAAGTCTGATGGTTAAAAAGTTTACATGGTGAGCTCAGTCTATACCAAGGTATGACTACAATTCATTGTGATAATCAAAGTCAATTCACTTGATTAAAGATCACATATATCATGAGAGAACAAAGCACATCGACATGAAATATCACTACATTTAGGAGACCATTGCTAAAGGAAAAGTTTTTATTTAGAAAATTAGTACCAAATCCTACAGATATGTTTACGAAACCTCTTTCAGTTTCTAAGTTCAAGCATTGCTTGGATTTGATTAGTGTTCATAGTTGGTACTTCAGCCTTATTGGGGCTCTTATGGAGAATGTGAAGCAAGACAACTAACATTTTCTTTATTGTGTGGGATACAAAGCCAAGGTAGAGATTTGTTAGTCAAAACTGGTTGCAAAATCATGTCTTTGATCGCACAAGTCTTTATCCAAAATTAATGCTAAGCTTTTGAAAAGTGATAGATGTCAATTATGGTAGGCCATTTATGACGGGTAAATAAAAATCGTCAGATTTATCGGCAATCACATGTAAGAATTTAATGTTTTTTTTTACATTCTATGGATTGCGGCGAATGAAGAAATTTACAACAAATTTGATTAATTATAATTGGCCTAAAGTACAGGAGTTGATAAGTTTTTCTTGGAAGTAGAAGAAGTCAAGAAAGGATAAAGAACCCATTTAAGAGAGTTTCTCTTTATGTAGTCTTTGAGTTGTCTCTTGTTTATATTTTTATTTCTCTATTTCCTTTTAAGGCTCTTAGAGATTTGTCCTTAGGTTTTGTATTCTTCTCCATAAAATTTTTTTTTGCTCTAGCTTCGCCCATGGACATAGGTTACGCTGATTGAACCATGTAAATTCTCTCTCTTTTTTCCTTATTTTATTTTTTCTCCATATTTGGTTATTGTCTTTGTAGGGTTGCAAATAACCTCTGTCTAAAATATTTAGGGTTTCTATCCTAACACTTTTTTTATTTATGTGGTCATGGATATACAAGTGTTTTCTAAATCTTGAATAGTATGTTATGAAGTTTACAAACACACTAATTCCCTATATCTAAAAATAGTCAAGTAAAAGGAAGCCAACAAATAACGAAATTATCAATCGTGTAAGTAGTAGACTTTGTATAAGTTTAATTGCACAACAATTATCCTTTTCCATGTGCATTGGCATGGTTATTTATTTGAAATTAATTTGGTTTTTCATAGGGGTCATTTAAGAATGTTGTGACTCCAATGATGTCAAATGAAAGGATAATTGGATTCGTGACAATTTGTGAGGTGGGTATACATTATGGAAGGACCAAAGGTTAGTGTATCATCGATGCCATTAAGAATTCAATTGGTATTAATTATTTTAGAAATAACGTTGTTGAAGATGATAAGGTAGCCAAATATGCCTCACACAATGAGATGAAGGAGCATAATGTAGAGCAAACTAAAGAAACATTAAATTCTTGCATTTGATTGCCAATAAATTCTTTATTTTTTCGTAATGCAAGGAATAGCGAAAAAAGCATTAAATTCTTGCATGTGGTTACCAACAAATCTAATGATGAAATTTGCAACAAATTTGATTGATTAGAATTGGCCAATAAATAAGGGAGTTGATGAAGTTTTTTTTTTTTTTTTGAAGTAGAAGTAAAGAAAGGATAGAGAGCCAATTTAAGAAAGTTTCTCTTTATGTAGTCTTTGAGCTTTCTCTTATTTATATTTGTATTTCTCTATTTCCTTTTGGGGCTCTTGGAGATTTACCCTTAAGTTTTGTATTTTTCTCCATAAAAAAATTTTTTGCTCTAGCTTTGCTCATGGATATAAGTCACACTGATTGAACCATGTAAATTCCTTCTTTCTTTCCTTATTTTATTTTTTCTTCATATTTGGTTATTGTCTTTTTGGGTTTGCAAATAACCTCTATCCAAAATATTTAGGGTTTCAATCCGAACACTTTTTATTTATGTAGGCATGAATATACGAGTGTTCTTTAAATCTTGAATAGTATGATGTCAAGTTTACAAACACACTAATTCCCTACATCTAAAAATAGTCAAGTAAAAGGAAGTTGACAAATAACAAAATTATCAATTGTGTAAGCAGTAGACTTTGTGTAAGTTTAATTGCACAACAATTGTCCTTTTCTATGTGTGTTGGCATGGTTATTTATTTGAAGTTAATTTTGTTTTTTTGTAGCTGTTATTAAAGAATGTTGTGACTTCAATGATGTCAAATGAGAGGATGATTGGATTCGTGACACTTTGTGAGGTGGGTATATATTATGGAAGAACCAAAGGTCAACATATCATCGATGCCATTGAGAATTCAATTGGTACTAATTATTTTAGTAATAATGTTGTTGAATTTGATGTTGAAGATTATGAGGTAGCCAAGTATGCCTCACACGATGAGATGAAAGAGCATAATGTAAAGCAAACTAAAGAAACAACCTTAGATACCTAATAAGATGAAAAATGTTTCCAAGATATAAAGTAAGCAAACAAAGTGTGTTGTTTGTTTATGTTACAAGTACTTTAAGTCTAATTAATGATATTATTCCAACCATAAAATATTGTTCATGTACATTATGATGATAAGAATTTCACATCCCAAAACATCCTAACAAAGAATAACAATCTTTCAAGAGAGATGAATGATGAATGTGTGGATGTGAATGAGAGGATTTCTAATGGTCAATTTGAATGTAAACGAGAGAATACTTACCAAAAATAATAATTTTCTAAGTTTATGTAAGCCATAGGATTAAAGGATAAAATATATGCACATAAAAATATAGATAAAAACCATATTATCGTTTGGAGGTTCCACTTGTGATAAATGTGTAGTAATAAAAGACATAATAACATAACATTATAATAAAAGTCTCATAACATAAGTATAATTATCAACATGACATTTGCCCTTTTGAATGTCCTTTATTGACCTGCTAGTCCATAACTATCATAATCACTTGTTATATGCAAACTATTCAAAGGAAATGATTGAATGATAATCACTTAGTAATTAGGAGATACTAAGTCATACACTTCATTTTGTTTATTCTTTTTCTATTTTACATTTCCTTAACATTTGAACTTAGTCATCTAATGTATACCTTTGGACCTAAAACTTCAATGACATAAAGTCTTAAAAACATAAACTTAGTTATCTAGGGTACATCTCTAGACCCAAGACTCAATAATGTGGAACGCAATGTATGAAAAAAATTATAAAACATTGATGAATGCATTTTATTTAATAAAGCATTTTTTTTTAAACTATTATATATATGTCGATTGGACTAGGTTAAGGTAGAGATTCTGCACTCTAACCACGAGTAAGATAATTGTGTAGTCTTCTTTCCATACATACATCGATTGGACTGAGATGATAGATTTGTGCCCTATTATAGGCATGTGTATAAATAATCTCATGAGTGTCTCCTCATAACAACTCTTATAAGAAAGCATATCCATTTAAAAACATTCATAAGAAAAACACGTTTTTATGGGTATCATAAAACATAAAATGTACGGAACAAGTCTGACACATGTATTAGCCCCAAATGTGTGTGTACTACGACATCAATTCCACATGGCTCTACACCTTAGAAACTTAGAAAACATGTAAAAACATTTATCTGGTTTCATGCATAAAACTATGATATCTTTTACATAAATACAATAACCATGTACTCAAGCCCTTTGTAAATTTCACTTAGGTTTGCATATTGCTTTCGTCTTTCTTAAACATGATAATTACTCATGCCCTAATTCATAATTTACTTTAGGCATATATTTCTAAGAGGCTCAAAGGCATTAAAATGGTTATTTATTTTTAGTTTACAAGTATGATAACTTATTCCACCAAAGAATTCAAGTTGGTTATAACATTAGTGTCTTAAGACACTGAATGGATATTATCCTATAAATAGAAGGTTGGCTTCTAATACTATAGGTGTTATCTATTGAATGATGTTTTGCACAATAAGTTAGGTGGGTTTCACTATCTCACTTGTTATAACCAACAAGAAACTAGTTCGAGTAATGGACTGATAAGTTGGATTAGGGGTATAAAGAGCTTGTCTCATTAGTTGAAGAGGAATAAACACTTTACACACACACACACACAACAACTAATTTTTTTATTACTAATTAAAAATAGTTGCAAAAAGTTATCTATAGCAACTAATTAAAATGAATTTAATCATGAAAAATTAATTACATTTTTCAACCTTGACTTTCTCAATGGAAGAAAACAATAAGCTAGCAAAATTAATTTTTTTGTAACTAATTTTTAGTTGCAAGTAATTATATTTTGACAACTAAGTTTTTAGTGCAAAAGTAAATTTTTAATATACGGTATGATAAGTAATTCAACTATAATGATAATAAGTTAATAACGATTAATTTAGGTATTAATATATTTATTTTTTAATTTAAAATTATTTAATATATATTTACTATAAAAAATATTTTAAACTATTTTTTTAAAGTCAACTTCGAAATATATAGCTTTAATGTCTATCCATTAAAAATGATCATCATACTGAAAAATTGTTTTAAACTCTAATAACATTTATTTTGTTTATTTTTTGTACAAATGAGGTGGTGAAATAATTACTAAGTATTTTATTTTATAATGATAAATGGTTTAAAAAAGAGTTCTAATATTATATTTTACTATTTTAATTCTTAGGTTGAAGAGTAAAAAACATATAACTTTTTATTACAAAAAATAGCACTTTTCTTAATTTTAAAACTATGTGTACCCATTAGATATAACAGTCAATCATATGATGACACATATAAGTGTGTATTTATTTATATATTCAAAATAAGTGCGCATAGTACTTAGGAAAATTGAAATTTTTATCCTTTTTTACTATATATACATATATACCATTCATATTAAAACTTGAACAAAAATACCACAACAGTATCTTATTTTCTTAAAATACCCTCATTGATATAACTCATTCAAAAAGAGAAAATATCCTCTCCTTTTTTCTCAGCCTTCCAGTGAGGAAGGAATCTCTACAACATGAAAAAAAAAAGTCTTCAACAGAGAAGACACATGATTGAACAATAAAACATGTATGTTATATGTTTTCTTTATGAACAATTAAAAATCAAATAATATATGGTAGATTCATATTCATAACTTCATGTGAAATTTAATTTTGTTGTGATTTCATGTTGTTAGATTGTTTAATGTTGTTATTTCATATTGTTTTTATTGTTTAAAATTGTTATAATATTGTTTAATATTATATTAATGATTATAAAATATAAAAATTTAAATCTAAAAAATTCTCAAACAAAGAACAGGTTGGCAACACCAACCATCGCCAACCCCCCGCTGAAATAATTTTTTCTGTTTTCTTTCATATAATAGGGCATACAAATTTGATTGAGAAAAGGTTGGCAACGCCAACGCAAATGACTTCATCTTTTTATAATTTTCTTTTATGCAATGGGGCCCAATGACTTCATTGGGCCATACTGATGAAAGAAAATTATAAAAAAATAAAGTCATTGGGCTCTACTGCATGAAAGAAAATTATAAAAAAATGAAGTCATTTGCGTTGGCGTTGCCAACCTTTTCTCAATCAAATTTGTATGGCCTTATTATATGAAAGAAAGCAGAAAAAATTATTTCAGCAGTTGGTTGGCGATGCCAACCCCTTGGTGTTGCTGCCAAAGGTTGAAGTTAACGCCAAGGGGTTGGCAACACCAACCTTTTCTTTATCTGAAAATTTTTCAGAGTTGAATTTTTGTATTTTATAACCATTAATACAATATTATAATAATTTTAAACAATAAAAACAATATGAAATAATAGTATTAAACAATCTAACAACATGAAATCACAATAAAATTAGATTTCATATGAACTCATGAATATAAATCTGTCATATATTATTTAATTTTCAATTGTTCATAAAGAAAACACATAACATACTGACTTGAATATGAATGATTTTGTTGTGAAATCTTTGCAAGAAATGTTAATTCTCTAAATAAATTTAGCAAATTTCGTCTCTCCCTCACTAGAAGGCTGAGGAAAAAGAAAGAGATAGTATTCTCTCTTTCTGCATAAGTTACATCAATAGAGGTATTTTAGAAAAATGAAATACTGTTATGATATTTTTGTTTAAACTTTGAGATGAGTGATATATATGTATACATGATTAAAAAAAAGGGTAAAAATTTCAATTTCCCTAGTACTTACTTGTTCAATTAATATGATTAACAAAATACACATAAAGTAAAATTTAATTAAAAAAACCTTTTTTCTTCAACTCCATCTTTAAACCCTTTTTTTGGTCAAAATTTAGCTGGTTTTATTCGAATCAAGTAAAATCAATCTTTTATTTCATCCATATTGACCTGTTTTTAGATTCAAGGTATATGACAGTCTTCTACTCCAAATTTTATCAATTAATTAATGTGAGATTGTGTAGTGTTGAAAATAAAGTATTATTGTTTTGATTATTATTGATTGAGTCATGTAGGAATGATAGGTTTATGTACATAGAGTTTTTATACTTTAGTTTGATTTGCATCTTGTCTTTAAATTCAAATTTTCAAAGTTTTGATTGATGTCACATAACCTTAGATAAGTTAGTTTAGGGTTTAGATTCAAAATATATGCTTGAATGTTGTTTTTATTAGGGGAATTGAGAGATTAGATGTGAAATTTGGGTGTAAAATTGTAAATTGAGTTTGCATTTCTATTTGTCAAAACCTAAAGATTTGACCAAATTTGAAATTAAAAAAAAAAATGAAGGTAGACAAAGAAGACTAAAGTTGATCGAATAGGGGTGTCGATGGAATTCAATTAGATTCATCCAATAAAGGTTGTTGCCCATTTGGCTAAATCTAGTCAAATCAAAAGATTTCAACCAAAAATTGATCATGTTATATTAGCATATTTAAGTCAAATCCGATGGGTTTTGACCATTTGTATTTTTTTTAAAAAGTTGGTTGAATCTAATTAAAACAACATATTTGATCACATTTAGCTAATTTTTAAATATAGTTGGCAAAATATGGCCAAACAAAGTGTTTTGAGTGGACGCAACCAACTTTTTTTTTTCTTTTTTATACTAGTTCTAGTATAACATAGTGTTTCGGCTAGATTCAATGATATAAAAACTTTGGTATTTAAAGCATGTTTCTTATCTTGTGCTAGGTTGACAATAAATAGAGGGATACATGATTTGAGGACACTAGAGGATTTGTACTATCCAATGATTGTGACCAACCTTTGTTATTTATATGTGTTTGAAACTACAAAGGGAAACTTAACAAAGAATTAATTGAAATTGTTCAAGTCCACATGTTTTGATAAGTTCTTACACATTACTCTCATCAAATTCTCTCCTAAATTATGTCATAATACTCATATAAAGGAGGTGAAGACTAAGGAATTGAAAATTGAGAGTGGCTTAACATGGATGGGAGATTTCTTAGATTTTCCTAGCATGAATTTGTATTGTTTAGATGGTTGAGATTTAGAGAACCAAGTAGATTGGCAAAAGTGAATAAAATAATAGGAAAAGAGATAAGTATTTTCCTCTTAAGATGAAGATGATGAAAACAG
Source organism: Mangifera indica (assembly GCF_011075055.1). Lineage (NCBI taxonomy): Eukaryota > Viridiplantae > Streptophyta > Magnoliopsida > Sapindales > Anacardiaceae > Mangifera > Mangifera indica. Next base: position 9,087,953 of record NC_058145.1, on the reverse strand, counting down.
AGGACTGTGAGGCCTTATTTAAGGAAAGAAATTTCAAGAAAGGTATGTTGGCTAATGATGTTATGAAGTTTGCACTAATTCTTGTCTTAGAGAATTTTGTTTTAAGAAAAGAAAGTGATAGATATTAGCCTTAAGTATTTGGGATGGGTGCATGACTTTGATTACTTAAACTTATATCCATGAGGGAGAGTTGCTTGGGAAATGACACTCGCATCCCTTACAAAGGTGCATAGTGGACACTACAAAACTTCAGTTCAAAATAACATTAAGAACCTTAGATCTAAGAAAGTTCAATATGAATTGACTAGGTTTGTTTACACATTTCATGTACATATACCGTGGTTTTTGTCGCAATGCAAATATGTATAATATTTATAAATATCACTTATTTGTTTTTTTCTTATTCATTTTACATAGGCATGGTTGTATGAGTGCTTTTTGAATGTTGAATAGTATATTGTGAAGTTTACAGACACACCAATTCCTCACATCTAAAAATGATTGAGTAAAAGGGAGTCGACAAAAAACGAAACTATCAATTGTGTAAGTTTACTTCTATAACAATTATCTTTTTCCATGTGCATTGATGAGGTTATTTTTTTGATTTTTTTTTTTTTGTAATGGTAATTAAAGAATGTTGTGGCCCTAACGACGTTGAATGAGAGGATGGTTGGATTCGTCAAACACTCTATAAGGTGGGTATATATTATGGAGTGTCCAGAGGTTAGCATAACATCAATGCCATTGAGAATTCAATTGGTAGTGATTATTTTAGGATAATGTTGTTGACTTTGATGTAGAAGATGAAGAATTACCCAAAGATGCCTCACAAGATGACATGAAGGAGCATAATGTAGAGTAATTTAAAGAAAAAACCTTGTATACCCAACAAGATGAAAAAATGTTTCAAGAAAAAAAAAACCAACCAAGGTGCCTTGTTTGTTTATATTACACATATTGTAAGTCTAATTAATGATATTACTTTAACTATAAAATATTGTTCATGAACATAATGATGATAGGACTTCCACATTCCAAACAATCCCAGTAAAGATTATCAAGTTTTTTTAGAAAGGTGAATGATGTATCTGTGGGTGTAAATAAAAGGATTTCTAAGGTGGAATTGAATATAAACAACATAATACTACAAAAAAAAATAATTTTTGAAATCCATATAAGTCATAGGATCAAGGGTACCAAAATATGCACATAAAAATATAGATAGAAAGCATACTGTTTTTTTAAGGCTCCACCTATGATAAAATATGAACTAGTTACTTCCGCAACTCCTCACAAAACATCAAGACTCATATTTGTCCACACGAAAACACCAAGAAAACTATGCAATATTTTGAAGCCTTTGAGGACACACATGAATGCTTGTTTGTGTTAGAATATGTGATTTTGTGAGTGAATGTGTACATAGAAGGAGAAGAACAAATATATTCTCTCTTGTATAAAAAACAATTATTAGAAAGCATGGGATAAATGTTTAATTTATACTAAACTTTTACCCCTAATCACCACTCCAAAATATCCCTTTAGCCCCTCGACTTTTTGGTCATCACATTTGGCCTTTATAGTTCAAAATCTTACATTTAGGTCCAATAATGAGTATTGAACTCATTTGGAATGAATTGGACTTAAATGAGTCATTAGTAGACATCAAAGTCATCACAATCAAGATAAACCTTACATAATTCACTTTATATGCAATATGTCCCAAACTTCTTAATCTAAGCAATCAACCATGTATTGTGTGACTTATAGGTTCTTTATCATGTTAACAGTGAATCTGTAACACCTTTCTCTAGAAGTACTATTTTACAAAGAGAAATGTTTGTCTATTGACTATACATTCATGATATAACTTAAAATTCAAATTTGCAAAATTTATATACATAAATTTATTAAAATACCCTTGTTTTAAAAGTCATCAAAACATAAACAAGCATTAAAAGATGTCAAATAAAGTCTCCATACTTAAGTGTATAGTGATAAAAGACATAATAACATAACAACAAAATAAAAGTCTCATAACATAGGTATAATTATCAACATGACATATGCCCTCATGAACAACCTTTGTCGATCCACTTTTCCACAACCGTTATGATCACTTGTTATCAACAAAACATTCAAAGGAAATGATTGAGTGATAATCACTCAATAATCAAGAGACACTACACCATACAGTTCTTTTTTCTTATCCTTTTCCATTTTAATACTTTACGTTCCCTTAAAATTTGAACTTAGTCATCTAGTGTATACCTTCGAATTCCCAAAACTTTGATTATGTGAAACGTCTTAAGTATGTAAACTTAGTCATCTTGGATACATTTCTAAACCCAAAATTCTATAACATGGAATGCAATGCATGAAAGAAAAATGTATAAAACATTGGTGAATGCATTTTATTTAATAAAACATAATTTTTTCCTTAACATTATTTTATGTCAATCAGACTAGGTTAAGACAATGATTCAACAACATGGTCACATAAATAACATAGTCGTGTAATCTCCTTTCCATACACATATCTATTGAATCACAATAGCATATTTGTGTCTTACTGTATAGGCATGTGTTTGAAGAATTTGACGAGAACCTTCATAAGAAAACCTATCTATTTGAAGACATTCATGAGAAAAATATGTTTTTGTGTGTGTCATAAAACATAAAACGTATGAAACAAGTCTCACAAATGTACTACGGAAACTTTAGACTCAAATGTATGTGTACTATAGGATCAATTCCACATGGCTCTACACCTTAGAAACTTAGAAAACATGTAAAAACATTTATTTGGTTTCATGTATCAAACTATGGTATGTTTTACATAAATACAGTGAACATGTACTCAAGCCCTTAATAAATTTCACTTAGCTTTGCATATCACTTTCACCTTTCTTAAATGTGATCATGACTCATGACCTAATTCCTAATTTACTTTAGGCATGTATTTTTAAGAGGTGAAGGCATTCAGATGGACATGTATTTCTAGTTTACAAGTATGATGACTTATTCTACCAAGGAGTTTAGGTTGGTTATAACACTAGTGTCCTAGGATATTGAATGGATGTTATCCTATAGATAGGATATTGGCTCCCGACACCTATAGGTGTTTTGTACAATGAGGTGTGTGGTTTCAACTGTCTCACTTGTTGAAACCAAACAACAAATTAGTTCGAAACATGGGTTAACAAGTTGGACTAGGGAGGTGGAGAGCTTGTCTCATTAGTTGAAGAGGAATAAGCATTCACTACCAAAAAAAAAAAAAAAACAACATACAACTACCAACTAATTTTTTGTACTACTAATTAAAAATAGTTGCATCTATAACAACTAAAATGAATTTAGTAGTAAAAATTTAATTACATTTTTTCAACCTCCATTTTCTTGATGGAATGAAACAATAGGCTACCAAATTTTATTTTTTGTAACTAATTTTTCAGTTGCAAGTAATTATGTTTTAGTTACTAAGTGTTTAGTTGCAAAATATGTTAGTTTTTCTTTCTTCATGGCTTCATGCATTGTAACTGCTTTCTTCATGGCTTCATGCATGGTAACTGCAGCAGTTACTTCTTCATGGGATAATGGTAACTGCTTCATACAGTTACTTCTTCATGGTGTAATAGTATGTAACTCTCATGCATAACTCCACAAGTTACGTAGCATTCTTGATGGTAGAATACTTCTTAAGGCTATAAATAGGGTCCCTGGGTGAGCTTTTTCAACACAGAAAACATACACCATTCTATGAGAAAAAGAGATCACCTGGAAGACGAAAGTTTACAACAATTTCCAGAGGATTATTCTGTATCAAATCGTCAAGCAATGGCTGGAGGTTAGTGTTTAATATTCCGCAATTTAATTTTGGTTTTTATCTTGCATACTCAGTATATATATGCTTAGATAGAGACCATATACATGATTCTAACATTTGTTATCAGAGCTATTTTATGCCTCTGCCTTGCTTTGATGTGTTAAACATGCATAATTTTATGAAATCCCGAATTTCTTTGGAAAGAGAAAGTTGGCTGTTGGCATTTTTTGAATAAAATTTTTATTTAGATGAATTCTACATCAAAAACTGAGAATTTTGATATATGGAACGTCAAAATCAGAGTTTTGTAGGCTGATTTAGAGTGCAAAATGTATACGGGTCTGAAACCGGGTCTGTCGACCCGAATCTTGCCCCGGATAGAGGTCAGAGACAATCTTCAGATGACATGTCGTTTGCTTTTGGTTTCTACAGACGACATGTCATACGCATCACTTCTGTCTCTTTTGTTATGCACTGCCAGCCGACATGTCATTTGCATTCGTCTCCAGCGGATGACATGTCGTTCCTCTACTTTATTAAAATGTAAAAATTTCCTTCAGTTTCGTGTTTTGAACCCAGGCCACAAGGCACAAGGTTCTGAGTGAGACACTTTGCCACTCAGCCAATTTCATTTTCGTTGAGAATTTGGGACATCGTACATTGTTATACGTTTTAGTTTTAGTTGCCATGAATATTAACTTTGTTAGGGTTAAGTTTGAATATTTTTGGCCTTAATAAAATATATTTTTATAATATGTGATTGCCAAAATTATTATTATTAATTTTAATTGGATAATTTAAGTTTCATTTATCCAATTTTTAATGTTTATTAAATAATTTAATAATTATTTATATGATTAATTTTATGCATAATTTTGGTTTAATTGAAATTATACTTTAAATAATTTCTTAAGGATTATATGCATAAAATTAGATGTCATGTGATTAGTATAATATTTGATTGATCATAGAGTAGCCACAACATCTTTGATTATATCAAAGTTATACATTAAGTATTCTGATATCACATTTAGTTATATGACATCAATTGTAATTAATTATGTAAGTATGATAAATCTTATCCCACAGGAATTTTTATTATATTTATGTGATTAATTAGGATGAAATAACAAATTATTTTTCTTAATCTACCCACAGGAATTAAGAAAAGGAATATAATTTGGTAGTTTTATCATACGGGTTATATATTTGTAAATAAACCTATTTAAATTAAAAACTTAGCCCACAGGCAGTTTTTATGTTATATGGTTTATATATTTAAAGCATGTTTATACATTGGTAGAACATGATATTAATTTTGATAGCTTCAAATTTAGTGACTTAAGCGTGTATGTTAATATTTATTTGCAGTTATTCAACCTGTGAATTTCTCTGATAATGTATGTGATGTTCCTATTTTGAGTGGTGACAATTATAAAATTTGGAAGGAGAGAATTCTTCTCCAATTAGGGTGTATAGACATTGATTATGCTATTAGGAAGGATGAACCACCTACAACTACAGAAACTAGCACTCAGAATGAAATTTCCCTGTATGAACGTTGGGAGCGATCTAATCGCTTGAGTATGATGTTCATCAGGACACGCATATCTGCTAGTATTCGTGGTTCAATCCCTGAGTGTAATAATGTCAAGCAATTACTGAAGGCTATTGATGAACAGTTTGAGTCTTCAGATAAAGCACTTGCCAGCACTCTAATAACAAAGTTTACATTGATAAGCTCACTAGTGTTAAAGGTGTGCGTGAGCACATCATGCAAATGAGGGATCTTACGACTCAACTTAAGGCTCTTGAGATTGAGATGTCTAAATCTTTCCTGGTGCATTTCATTCTAAATTCTCTTCCACAACAATACGGACCTTTCAAAATCTCTTATAACACACACAAGGAAAAAGGGTCAATCAATGAACTTCTAACCATGTGTGTTCAAGAGGAAGGAAGGTTGTTGATTGAAAGGAATGAAAGTGCACATATGGTTACACAAGGGAAGAAAACGAAAAACCAAGCTAAGTATAAGGGAAAGGATAAAATATTCAATCAACCCGAATTTAAGAAGGAATCCAAATGTTTTTTCTGTAAAAAGAAATGACATGTCAAAACTGATTGCATTAAGTTTAAAGCTTGGCTTGAAAAGAAAGGTAATTCAATCTCACTTGTATGTTATGAATCTAATATGGTTGATGTTTGTCATAACACTTGGTGGATTGATTCTGGTTCTACAATCCATGTTTCAAATACCTTGCAGGGCTTTTTAAACCAAAGGAAGCCGATGGCCAGTGAACAAAGCATCTATTCAGGAAATAAGATGCGTTCACATGTGGAAGCGGTCGGAACGTGCAGATTAGTTTTAGATTCTGGTTTTGTTTTGGATTTAGAACGAACCTTTTATATTCCAAGTTTCTCTAGAAACTTGATTTCTGTTTCAAGACTTGTACCATTTGGATTTTCCTTTACATTTAATGAAACTGCATTTAATTTGATTTATAAATCTGCAGTTGTGGGAAATGGTACATTGTCTGATGGTTTGTTCCGAATTCATTTACAAAATAATGTTTCATTTAATTTGATGCGTGTTCAAGATAATGTTGGTATTAAAAGAAGTGTTATGAATGAAAATTCTTCTACATTGTGGCATCGGAGATTGGGACATATCTCCATAGAAAGAATTAAAAGGTTAGTGAATGATGGAGTACTAGATACTCTAGATTTTACTGACTTTGATACTTGTGTGGATTGTATAAAGGGAAAACAAACCAACAAGTCAAAGAAAGGTGCCAAGGGGAGTTCAGACATATTAGAAATCATACATACAGATATTTGTTGTCCTGATATGGACGCTTATGGTCAAAAATACTTCATCTCATTTATTGATGATTATTCACGATACATGTATCTCTACATGCTCCATAACAAGAATGAAGCATTAGATGCCTTTAAGGTTTTCAAGGCAAAAGTAAAGAAACAATCTGGAAAACAAATTAAAATCGTGAGATCAGATAGATGTGGAGAATATTATGGTAAATACACTCATGATGGACAAGCACCTGGTCCATTTGCAAGGTTTCTTGAAGAAAATGGGATTGTTGCCCAATACACTATGTCTGGTTCTCCGGACCAAAATGGTATAGCGGAAAGAAGAAACCGAACTCTATTGGACATGGTGCGGAGTATGTTTAGCAGCTCCAAACTTCCTAAATCACTGTGGATAGAAGCTCTTAAAACGGCAGTGTATATATTGAACCGAGTTCCAACCAAGGCTGTTTCTAAAACCCCATTTGAGTTATTTAAAGGTTGGAAACCGAGTTTGTGACATATACGCTTTTGGGGATGCCCGTCTGAAGTAAGAGTTTATAATCCACATGAAAAGAAATTAGACCCAAGAACTATAAGTGGTTATTTCATTGGATATGCCGAAAAGTCTAAAGGTTATAGATTTTATTGTCCATCACATAGCACTAGAATAGTGGAATCTCGAAATGCAAAATTTCTTGAAAATGACTTAATCAGTGGGAGCGATCAATCTCAGGATTTAATTTTTGAGAAAGATCATTCAGGTACTCAACCACCCATTTCGAGTAATAGATTGGTTGTTATTCACAATACCCCTCAAGTTCAAATGGATATTGAACAACCAATCAATGAAGTTCCACAAGTTGCTGATAATACTTTAGTAGATCAAACTGTTCAACAACCTTCAGATATTGTTGAACCACCAGTTGTATACTCTACTCCACAAGAGGATAGTGTTACAACATTAAGAAGATCAACTAGAATGAAGAAATCAGCTATTTCTAGTGATTATATAGTGTACTTACAAGAAATTGACCATAATTTAGGAGCCGAAGATGATCCTGTTACGTTTTCACAAGCAATGGATTGCAGTAAATCTATTTTGTGGTACAATGCTATGAAAGATGAGATGGAATCTATGAAGAGTAATGAAGTCTGGGATCTTGTCAAGTTACCTAATGGGGCAAAGGCCATTGGGTGTAAATGGGTCTATAAAACAAAGAAAGACTTATTAGGTAACATCGAGAGATATAAAGCAAGACTCGTTGCTAAGGGTTTCACTTAAAAGGAGGGAATCGATTATACGAAGACCTTTTCTCCTGTATCTAAAAAAGATTATTTCCGTATTATAATGGCATTAGTAGCCCATTTTGACTTAGAACTACATCAAATGGATGTGAAAACGGCATTCCTCAATGGAGATTTAGAGGAAGAGGTATATATGAAACAACCTGAAGGATTCTCCTCTAGTAATGGTGAGCAATTAGTGTGCAAGCTTAGGAAGTCCATATATGGATTGAAACAAGCATCCCGTCAATGGTATTTGAAATTCCATGAGGTTATCTTTTCATTCAGTTTTGAAGAGAATATCATGGATCAATGTATATACCAGAAGGTCAGTGAGAGTAAAATTTGTTTCCTTGTTCTATATGTGGATGATATATTACTTGCAACCAATGATAAATGATTGCTTTATGAGGTGAAACAATTTCTCTCTAAAAACTTTGATATGAAAGATATGGGTGAAGCGTCTTATGTCATTGGCATTAAGATTCATAGGAACAGACCTCAAGGCATACTAGGTCTATCTTAAGAAACCTATATCAACAAAGTTTTAGAGAGATTTCGGATGAAAGATTGTTCACCGAGTATAGCACCAATTGTGAAGGGTGATAAGTTCAATTTGAACCAATGCCCTAAAAATGAACTTGAAAAGGAACAAATGCAGAGCATTCCTTATGCTTCAGCTGTTGGAAGCCTTATGTATGCTCAGGTTTGCACAAGACCTGACATTGCATTTGCTATTGGGATGTTAGGAAGATATCAGAGTAATCCAGGTATAGACCACTGGAGAGCTGCAAAGAAAGTGATGCGGTACCTTCAAGGGACCAAAGAATACATGCTTATATATAAACGGACTGATAATTTAGAGGTAGTTGGTTACTCCGATTCAGATTTTACCGGTTGTGTTGATTCAAGAAAATCAACATCTGGATATATTTTCTTATTTGCCGGCGGAGCCATATTTTGGAGGAGTGCTAAGCAGTCATTGATTGCTACATCTACCATGGAGGCTGAGTTCGTTTCTTGTTTTGAGGCTACATCACATGGTGTATGGTTGAAGAGTTTCATATCTAGGCTTAGGATTGTGGATTCTATTTCTAAGCCGATAAAAATTTATTGTGACAATTCAGTTGCTGTTTTCTTGGCTAAAAATAATAAAAGTAGTAGTCGAAGTAAACATATCGACATTAAGTATTTAGCCATTAAGGAACGTGTAAAAGAAAATAAAGTGGTCATTGAACACGTCAGCACTGAATTGATGATAGCCGATCCTTTGACAAAAGACATGCCACCAAAAAGTTTTAAGGATCATGTAGAGCGAATGGGAGTTGGTCTCATATCGTAATTGTGATGAGAGTGAGTTCCATCATGTGATTTGATGTATATACATTTTCTATAATAAAATTATTCAGTTTTTCAATTGATTAAGTTTTCTCATTTTATGTGCACATTTTGGTTGAGAAAATAATCAAATTTGGACCCAGAATAAACATAAGGTTTATTCATTAAGATATAGAGGAATGAATACATCGTGATATATGGAAGATAATACTCGTTTTTAGAGGACTTATCGTCATGATTCGTGTATTTTATTTCTTTACTTCAGTATGTGGATTGATGGGTTACAGACCAAGTGGGAGAATGTTAGTTTTTCTTTCTTCATGGCTTCATGCATTGTAACTGCTTTCTTCATGGCTTCATGCATGGTAACTGCAGCAGTTACTTCTTCATGGGATAATGGTAACTGCTTCATGCAGTTACTTCTTCATGGTGTAATGGTCTGTAACTCCCATGCATAACTCCACAAGTTACGTAGCATTCTTGATGGTAGAATGCTTCTTAAGGCTATAAATAGGGTCCCTGGGTGAGCTTTTTCAACACAGAAAACATACACCATTCTATGAGAAAAAGAGATCACCTGGAAGATGAAAGTTTACAACAATTTCCAGAGGATTATTCTGCATCAAATCGTCAAGCAATGGCTGGAGGTTAGTGTTTAATATTTCGCAATTTAATTTTGGTTTCTATCTTGCATACTTAGTATATATATGCTTAGATAGAGACCATATACATGATTCTAACAAAATAAAGATAAACTTATTCTATGGTTTTGGTGCCTCATATTTTCATTGGACAGAAACTTTTTGTGATTAATCATTATTTTGACAACTAAAAATTTTAGTTGTAAATGAATTTATTTGGCAACTATAACTTTAGTAGCGAAATATGTAACTAAAATTAATTTTTAAGTTGCAAGTTTTTTTATTTTTTTATAGCTAAATGTTTGGATACGAAATAATTTCATCCTTTTGTGTCCACGTTCTTGTTGAAGGGAAATTGGTGTTAACTAAATTGTTATTTTGACAACTAAAATTTTAAGTAAATTTATTTGAAAACTATAATTTTAGTCACAAAATATAATTTACAAAATATATAACATACTAATAGTAACTAAATAAATAGTCACGGAAAATATAAGAAACCATAAAAACAACAAATTAATTTTATAAGAGTCTACTTAGGGAAGAAAATTAAGAGATGATTGATCATTGATATTGATCCGTAAAAATGTATCTAATTAGTAATTTTTCAATATAAAATTGTATCAATATATTCTTAGAATCTAAATATATTTATATCGAAATGATTAAAACACTACTTTCTTATTATTATTTTCTTTCATAACAATTGATATGTTCTTAAGGTCTCGAATCGAGCCAACTCGAATGGAATTGGTGTTCAGTTTGATTTAAACCAAATTTTAACTAATATTTTAGTTTAATAGTTCGATCAGAATTTGACTTGAATTGTCATTTGATGATATTGTTATCTCACGAGTGACAATATTTATTTATTCAATGATACTGTTTATTTCATCGACAATATTATATTATTCTTTTAGTAATATTATTCATTCTACCGATAATATTATTTATTTCATTAACAACATTTTTAATGACATCTCTCACTAGTTTGAATTTGAGTCAAATTTGATTTGGTATTAAATATAAGATTATTAACAAAAATTAATAAATAGAATAATACTATAAATAAATATTATATTAATAATTTAATATGATATATTATTATAATATTATTATTTTAAAAAGTAAATGTAACGGTGAGGTTTTGTTAAAGGTGGTAAATTTCTTTTGCCGCTGCACTTAGTCCTCAACATCCTTCTTGTGCTGCTTCAACCTTCAACCTGAATGTTTCACGTATTTTTCAACACAAAATTTCGACAAACAAAAAGGTACCCATTTCACCATTCTTTCTGTTAACTTGTTTATTGAATCACTCCTTTTCGGTTGAATGCAGTATGATAATGTTTGTATTAGTTTGAATTGCTTATTATTTGGAATATATACTTTCGTTTTTTTTATATATATTGTCATAATTTCGTGTCTTGACAATGATGGCTTAATTGTTTACTTTTTATTGCTTTTTTTTCTTTGGTATTATCAATAGACTGGCATACTTATGAAAATTATTGAACAGTTGATGAAGTTTTATGTTTCTAGAAGGGATTTTAATGAATTCATCCTGTAAAATAAAGATCGATTGAACATATAAAAGGGTTGCCTTTCTTTTTTCCTTTTTTTTCCTTCTCTTTGTGTGTGTGTGTGGCTAGATATTTGATGGGGATTCTTTTATGGGGATTGGGAGAATTTTAGGTTACCAAAATAAAAGAACTGTATTGTCTGTAACATAACATGTTTACTATTATTAATGGTGCATCTCAAGTTGTATTGTAAAATTATATATTTGAGGGCAACAATGAGTTGATGAGCAAAATTTTGGTTTTGAGTTTGAATATAGGACTGTGTATTAAAGTTTGTAGAAGCATTTGCACAAGTACCCTTAACAAAAATAAAGGAAGGCTCCACATTTTAATTGTTTGTGGATCTTCAGCCTCAAATAAGGTAATTAGTGCACTTGATATTGGTTTGTTAATGTGCATCTACATCACTTGTTGGGTAATTAATTAAAATAAGCAAAATTTTAAACGTTTATACGTTTTTAGGCCACCCTAGAAAAGTTTTACCAAAATAAGCAAACTGTATTTTTTTTACCCTTTTTACCCTTATGTTGAAAAACCAAATAAAAATATTTTTTCTGAGAATGTGCGTCGGTTTATGGTAGTTACGATGGTGGTTAGGGATTTTACACTGAAACCCTAAATATGTCGAATTATGTATATGGATGCTTTTGAATGTTTCGAACGCTTAAAATGATGTAGTTTCAATGTTAAGGATGTCTGGAAGTGTAGCCGTTGAGAGACAAAAGCGCACAAATTTACAGTGTCACGTAAACTGCGCAAATTTACAGTGCTGCGTAAACTGCGCAAATCGCGCAAACACTGTTTACACTGCGCAAACCTGTTCACATCGCGCAAACACTGATTACATCGCGCAAAAGTAGATATCATAGTCTGTGAACAGTATTTTTTGCGCAATTTTGCAAGCAGTTTGCGCGATGTGAGTAGTATTTGCGCGGTTTGCGCAGCTGTTCACAGTTTGCGTGACACTGTTCACAGTTTGCGTGACACTATTCACTTTTTGCGCTTTTGTCTCTCAACGGCTACACTTCTAGGCATCCATTAACATCGAAACTACATCATTTTAAGCGTTCAAAACATTCAAAAACATTCATATACATTCGACATATTTAGGGTTTCACTGTAAAATCCCTAGCTACCATCGTTACCGTCATAAATCGACGCATATTCTCAGAAAAAATATTTTTACTTGGTTTTTCAACATAAGGGTAAAAAGGGTAAAAAAAATACGGTTTGCTTATTTTGGTAAAACTTTTCTAGGGTGGCCTAAAAATGTATAAATGCTTAAAATTTTGCTTATTTTAATTAATTACCCTCACTTTTTTGTCATTGAAATTTTTTTTGGCAATAAAATTAAACTCTCTCTTGTAATTTTCTTTATTAAAGGATATGTTCTCTTTAAATATGTATTTTTTTAATTACAGAAATTTTCCTTGTCTATATTTTGGTGATAGCAAGGAGTTAGTTATATTATTGTGTAATTGATTGATTCTTTGATGAATTATATTGAATATAAAGAAGCTTTGGAGAATGCCATAGTATGGCCTTGCATGATAGATGAAAAATATACTTCAAATTAGTAAATTTTATAAACGAATGACCAACTATTTTCATTATGAGCGAGGTGTTCCTCTTGTACTTACTTGGATAGTTAGTTGTTGTGTGCATTGCTTTATCAATGGTGGTTTATATGTGAAAGAGTCAGGTTTTCAAAAATGTATATTGTTTAAACCATAATTTAAATCAAACCAAATTATAATTTTTTTTATTCAATTTGGCTTGACTTGAAGCTTAAATTAATGGTTTGGTTTGGTTTGAGATTTAGCCAAACCATTTTTTCTTTTACTTTGGTTTGAAACATTTCTCAAACCATATCAAATTAGATCATACACACCCTTACATTTTTCCATATTTGGTGAAGTTATATTAGAAATTCAAACTAAGTATGGTTTTGATTATGTTGTGTTTCCAAAAAATTAATGGTAGGTGGGTGATAGGCATAGTGAGAAGCATTTGGGAAAATTCTAATTTATATGGGAATTTAAAATTTTCTACTCTTGTATAATTAACTAGCAATCATGGGGCATCTACATTATTCAAAATTTTGTCTTTTCCATTCTTATAGATGTAACATAGGATTAGCTACATTATTCAATTAACTTGACAAAGGATAAAAGTTGAATTTATTTGTTTGATAGGTTGTGCAAAGAATATGTTGAACGAATTGACTCCATCATTGGCATTGCAAAACATCACTTAGATAGTGAGAGTAAGACTCGTTGCCTGTATAGAGATTGTTTGAATACAAGGTTGCAGGATCTAATTACCATTCAAGGACATTTGTATTGGTATGGTTTTTCTAGAATGGATATTTTGTGGGGAAAACACATATGAAGGAAACAATCTACATGACATGTTTATCGATGAAATGAATGACAAATGTGATGATGGCGATGAATGCATTGAAATGTTGAATGATGCATATGATCCAATACACATGCATATGGATTTTAGCCTTGAAGAATCAACAAATGTGGGTAATAATACATACAAAAATGTTAACAATATAAATTTTGAGAAGTTTGATAGTTTATTTGCTAAAGCTTGACAAAAACTTTTCAATACTTGAATTTATAATGAAACTGATGCACACAAAAATCATCAGTCATATGATTGATAAATCATGTAACATTTCTCCAATTATTGAAAAGTGTTTTTCCCAGATGATCAAATCTTCTATTGTCATATTATGAAGCTAAAAAGATGTTGTAAGAATTAGGATTAGAATATAAATTAATTCATGTGTGTAAATTTGATTGTACTTTATTTTGGAAGGAGCATGAAAAATGTTGATAAATGTGTCGCTTGTGATGAGTCTAGGTATAAATATGTGGCTAATATTTCCCGAAATGTCAATGTCAAAATTGGTAAGGTATTTGGATTAACGAGTCATGATTCTCGTGTTGTTGCAACAACTCTTGCTAGTGGCAATACATCAATACTTGTATTGTACATCGTCCACTTGTTGAGTTATCTCGTTTCTTTCAACAAATATGTGTTACAACTTTGTCTATAAAAGATCTAAATAGATTGGAGAAAGATGTAGCCCTAATTCTTTGTAAGCTTGAAATGATATTTCCTCCTGCTTTTTATTTTTTTAATATTATGATCCACTTGGTTGTACATCTTGCACTTAAAGCTAAACTTGGTCAACCTACTGGATATCGATGGGTTTATTAGTTTCAAATATATATCACTATGAGGTTGTAAATGTAATTTTTTTACGTATTTTCATAACTATCAAATCTAGTCGTGCTTTACCAGTGTCTTTTGCTTTCCCTTCAATATTCAACAATATACAAATAATGTTATCACATACATTTTTTTCAATATGCATAACATCAAGACAATGTCTAATTTTAAGTTTAGACCAATATTCCAACTCAAAGAACATACTTTTCTTTGTCTAACTGGATTAACCAGAAGTACGTTTTCTTTTTCTAACTTTGTTAACATTATTTGGATTTTTCTCGAAACACATATTTTTAATAATACCTTGTTATTAAAGAATTTCATATCTCGAGAATATCTTCACTGAATGTCTACTTTCTTTTTTCTCTTCAAATTGTTAACTTTTCCTCCAAGGATGATATATAGACAAGAACCATTGATGGCCTATGAAGCATTTTTTACTTCTTAACAATTGTGATAAAGTATTTTCATTACAAACTAGACATGTCTTATACCTTTGTTCTCTGACCATCAAATTTCCTAAGGCAAGAAAATTGTTTATTGTCCACATGACAACAAAATGTAAACAAAAATGTTTTACACTAAACGTATCATAAGTTTGTACACCATCATCTCATAAATCTTTTAATTTATCAATTAATGGGTGTAGGTATACATTAATATCTCTTCTAGGTGCTATGAATCCTAGAATTAATAGTGACATCATAAAATATGACTCTTTCATACACTTCCACGGAGGCAAATTGTATGAGACAAGTATCATTGGCCATATACTATAAGAATTATTCATGTTTCCAAATGGATTAAAATCATCAATTGCAAGACTTAGCCTTACATAATGTGGATTAAGTGTGAAACTAGGGTTTATTTTATTAAAATCCTATCAAGCTTTAGAATTAGTTAGATGCATCAACACATCTTTTGTATAAAGTCGTTTTTCCTCATGCCACCTCATATCAAAAGTCGTGTGTATTGACATAAACAACCTCTACAATCTATGTTTCAATGGCAACTAATGCAATATCTTATGAGAAATTCTTGTCATAGAAAGGTATTTGAGAAAATTAAAATATTATGTTAAAAGCAAAGCTAGACCGGAAGTTTCTATTGCAAAAGCATATATGGTGAATGAAACATTAAATTTTTGTTAAATGTATCTTTAAGGAATTGAAACTAAATTTAATCAAGTAGATTGAAATGATGGTGGTTGGCTTGACCAATCACATGGAAACCTCTCACTATTTTCACAAAAGGCTTTTCCATGGAGGTCAATGCAAAAAATTCAACTTTCCTTTGAAGAAGCGAAAAAGGCTCATCGGTATATCTTGAACAATTATGAAGAGCTCTAACCTTTTCTAAAGTAAATCACTTTTAATTTTAATTTGTTTGATAAATTTGGTAGGTTTTTTTTTTTCATGTTAATGACCATAAAAAGTTTTTTTTTTTTCTTATGGTCCTTTAATAAACAGTGAACACTTCAAGGGAGTTGAAGGCACCGTATTGTGATAACATGTACCAAATACATGAACAATTATTCCCAAAATGGTTTGTAGATCGTGTAAGTAAACATATCTTAAAAAATAGACAAAATATTTTAAATGTCAATTATTTGTTTTATTTATATCATAGGTAATATTTTTTGTGTAAATAAACACCTTGCACGCTCGAAGATCTAATGAAAGAACTAAACAACTCTATTCATTATCTTGTGGCCCTGATTTTTAGATTTATTTGCACAACAATTGTATCATTAGTGGGTTGTGTTTTCATAACAAAAATAAAGAAATTTGTCGAGTAACTCAAAATAGTGGAGTGATGGTAGCAAGGGAGTATGATGGTGAACCAGTTGAGCTTTTTGGTGTTTTATCTTGTGTCTTGGAACTAAAATATATATATGGTGTTAATGTTCAATTACAAGATCTTTATCACGAGTCACTAGCCAAACATGCAATTAATTAACGAATGACAAAGAAATAATGCAACACAAGAGCAATATACTTGGTTCAGGTTTCAAACTGAAAATCCTTCATGCAAGGCAAAGGATAATCCTCTAGTCAGTCTACTAATTAATCAATTAGAGTTTACAAGTTACAATATACACCCACTAATCAAGAACAAGAACAAAATTACCAATTCTACACAAACCAACGACACACCAATGGCAGACAAACTCATCGGACTACAAACGATGAGCCGATGATACTAGAACCAAGAATTCTCACCAATGTACAACAACTTGGACACATAGAGGGAGTAAGCCGAAAGAAAGAATTGGGTTTATTTAAAGCACAAGAACGCAATATGCGTTCTGGAGAAGAGAAGAAGAATAGATATTAGGGATTAAAGCTAGTAGAATTACCATACTGCCCCTCTCTTGCTCAAATGACAAATCAACCCTTACTTACCCTTGTCAAATGATGCAAATGCCCCTAGTTCAAGTTTAAACCACAAAATAACATATGGATTTCATGCTATATTATTCAAGTGTGATTGGTTTGACACAGATGCAAAAAAACATGGATACAAAAGGATTGTCATCTCATGTGCATTAATATTGGCAAGTTTTAGTATGAAGATGACCCCTTTTATACTTGCAATTGAGTATTCTACATTGATAATTACAAATATGAGGCTTATTGGAAAGTGGTTCAAAAAGCTCAACAAAAAAACTTATGTGATATACAATGAATAACACAAATGAAGAAAAAGAGACACTACGAAAAAAAAAAAAACAAATAGCAACTCACTTTTTTATTATTAGTTAAAAATAGTTGCAAATACGGACCTATAGCAACTAAAATAAATATAGTTGTCAAAAATTAATTCTATTTTTTGAACCCTCATTTTTCTGACTAAAGGAAACAATAGGCTACCAAAATTAATTTTATGTAACTAATTATTTAATTGCAATTAATTATGTTTTGGCAACTAAGTGTGTAGTCGCAAAATAGAAGTAAAACTAATATTTTGCAAATAATTTTGTTTTGAGAAGTAATTAGTTTTGAAAAAAAATTAATCCCTAAATTGTTATTTTAGCAACTAAAATTTTAGTTGTAAATAAATTTGTTTGACAACTATAACGTTAGTCACGAAATGTGTAACTAAAATTAATTTTCTACAACTAATTTTTAGTTGAAATTAATTATATTTTGACAACTAAATGTTTAGAATGTTATTCCAATGAACCCAAAAAATGAATCTTTAGAACATTTAGTAGTAGACAATTCCATATAATTGATATTAATCCAGACTTAGTTAGTTCTAGTAATTTACATGATGATATTGAAGTAATAGAAGATGATGTTAATATTGAGGAAGAAGATGAAACAATAATTGATTATTATAGTGATATTGAAGAACACTTAATTTGTGATACTGAAAGTGAATGAAAAATAGTAAAAAAGAAATAAAAAAATTAGTTTTCTTTTACAATAATTGTATGATTATATCATCTTCAAATTTAAAACATTGTTTCCTTTACTATTAAAGAAAAAAGTAATTGTTCTTGATGTTTCTATTTCTAATGTATATTTTATAGATTTTGATTATGAGTCTGGTATAAGAAAAAACTTTGCAAAAAGTAAAAATCAAGTTATAAGGATTGAGACTTCATTACCATCTCCTCAATAAGATGAAAACATAGGTAAAGATATAAAATGCATTTATATATTCACGTGTTTTTTTTATTTATGTAAATCATGCATTTTTTAAGATAGCAAAAACATATTTTCATACATGTTTTAGTTGATGGAGCAATTGCTCGAACATTCATTTGTCCTAATTTTCTTGTTGGTTCTGGGAAGTTGGGTCCATCAAGCCCTTTTAGCATGTAATGTTGCATATTCAATATTTTAATTTGAAAAGCTTGTTAAGTTTAAAATTTCTTTCATAATTTAAAAATTCAAGAGATCTCAATGATCAAATGATAGAAAATTTAAATAGTGTGATATATAGTTCATTTCAAATATTATTGAATATGCATAGGCACCATTAGTAGAGACTATTTTGACAGAGACTCTACAAGGAAAGACCTAAAGAGTTGGATGTAAAAGACTCCTAGAAGCAACAAAAACCAAGTTACATGTTGACTTGATCATTAAAGGAGTACCTACTAGAATTAATGCATCTAAATTGACAATTGAAATAGATATTGTGGTGAGGAACTTTGCACCAGTACGGGTTCTGACTTTGAAAAAAACTAACAAATGTGTTGTTAACCAGATGATTACACGTATTATGATAATTATCTTTATAATTTTATTCTTATTCTCATTTGGTGAACATAAAAATAATATATCATAAACTTATAGGAATTTATTTATATTATATATGATTTCAAAGCAAATTTGACATCAACATCAATCAACCACACGAAATAATATATCTAAATCATGCAATGTCAAAAAAATTCAATGGTTTTAGAAATGCACTAGAAATTCAAGAAACATCTAAGTAAAAACATTACAAAATTGACCAAAAGAAATTAAAGATTAAGAGGACTTAATATATCTTTGTGATCTTTTTGCTAGTAAGATATAGAATGATCACAAACATATGTTACTAATCATAAAAATTAAGATGTAACTATCGTGATGGATCTAAGAACTTTGTTCAATATAAAATGAAGAAAGTATTTATATGCTTTACAATTTTGGTTTCTCATTTAATATTATAATTTCTAATATCTTTATTTGTTTCTTTTTAATTAGGTTAAGCAAATTGGGCAAATTGTTAGATTGATTCAATTGTTTCATAACATTCATTGGAGTACCAAGAAAGGGTGAGCTAATGATGAAACTAGAGTGCCATATGTAAATTATATTTTTATTTACTTTTTTGTTGAATAAATAACCATATTATAAGATCATATGATATGAAGGTATATATAAAAGAATATAAAAATCTAATAATATAGTCAATAGTTTATCTAAAATTTAAGTCATTTATATGTTAAAGAAATAACTGGTAATTATCCATATTCCTATGTTAAGAGAAAATGCTTGAGTTGCAGGAAAAATCTATAACTACAAGATTTGAAAGAAGTGAAGAATAAAGTCATGAAGAAATTTTTGGTAAAGCTTCAAGATTTAACAAAATTTATGCATTTTGTCCATCTCATCGTCATGCTTCAAATGTCATAGTAGAAAAAACAATAGAGTTAAGATGTAAAGTTGAAGAATAAGAAGCAAAAATTAAGTAATTACTAGGGCAACAAGAAGTTCTTCAGCTTTAAGAGGTTAAAAAAAAAAGAATTTGAATAACAACAAAATAACATGATGAATTTATTGAAAAACTTAACATCGAGCGTAGTATGTATATCTTAACCTCATCACTCTCCATTTAGTTGATGTCTTTATGAAACTTAAATTTCTAGTTTTTAAGGATTGACACCTGCATGTGTTCTTTTTAGTTGACTATTTATAAATATTTAAGCTTATTTTTTGGTTATGAACATATTCTTTTTGGAAATATATAAATTGTTTAGGTATCTTAGGTTGAATATCTAGGAAAACTTTTTGACTTTTTGTTTATGCACATATGAAAGTGTTGATTTTATAGGGACATATGTTTATATGGTTGTGTAGTAATGAAAAAATATATTTTCTTATGCACATATGAATTTATTTCTTATATATAGCAAAAGAGATATGTATTATGATATTATTCAAATAATTGTGATATTGTATCATTTTTTATAAGTATATCTAAAATTAAAAAATTTGAAAAAATAATGTCAGAACAAAACCATTGATGTCTAATATTTTTAGTTGAAAAAAAATCATTTTAATAACTATATAAATGGTTATGAAATATTAAAACCAAATACCAACAAAACATCATAGAATACACTTTACAACTAATCATTTTCATGCAAATAAAATTATATTTTATATCCAAATTAATTTAGTTGCAAACAAAATTCTTTGCATTTAATTTTTTTAGTTATTAACTACATTCATTTACATTTAATTTTTTAGTTATTAACAACATTTAGTTGCATCCTTTTTTCTTTTTTTTTGCTAAACACATGCATTTGTGTCTAATATCTTTTGTTGTTAATAACATTCATTTGCATCCATTTTTTTAGTTGTTAACGTGCATTTGGGCTAGAATGAATGACTATCTAAACTAATTTACAACTAATTAAATTATAATTAGTAACTAACATATTAGTTGTTAAAAACAATTTTTAGTAACTATTTTAAATTAGTTGTTGTATCTTTTTCTCGATAGTGATTCTATATCACGTGTGACTAATTTTTAATAAATGCTAAATATAATCTACTAGTAAATCCAAGTTTTTAGCAACTATTTGTTTAAAAATTAAATTCTTATTTTCTTGTAATGAGGGCACAGTTGACCATCTTCTCTAGAGAGGCCTAAGGGCATTTAAGTGATTGTGCATCACCAACTCGAGGTTGGGCAGGCTTGCTAATTATCCCATCATTAGTCTATGTTAAAACAAAGTTAGTTTTGTAAGCCCTAAGGATTATATGTGTTTCTTAGTGTTTCACCTAGATGGAGCTTCATGTAGTGTTTGGTGCTCTAAAATGTTTTCAATCAACACCTAACAAGAAGGTCTAAGAGCTACCAAGGTTAATGTGTTAACGATCGATCCATTACTATTGAGGACAAGGAATATGAGTCTTTGTGAGTTGTTGACTTAAACTTATTGGGTTTTTAGTAATTTAGCAAAGTTTTGGGGAGATTTTAGACATTTTGCATGACAAAGGCAGTAGAGTCATTTTCTGGAAATCTGTTTTAATTAAAACAGATTATAAAACTTGTATTTTTTGGCTTTAGATAAATCCACTAATTTTTCTTAGATCTAGTTGTCTAAACACTTGAGTCAGTGTACAAGGTCGTTGTGGTGCTCAGGTTTAGGAAGGATTAAAGTCGGCAAGGCTGGATTCGCTTTCTTTTGTGTTTGTAATGCTAGATTAGCTTTTGAATTAGTAAGTTGTACTATTTTTCTTACTAATTAGTGGATTTGCTAGAGGATTCCTCTACCTTGGATGTAGGGTTCTAATGTTTTGAACCTGAACCAAATAAATTTGGTGTGTTGATCTGTATATGGTTTATTATATGGTTCTTCTGTAATTCTGGACTGAAAATTGATCCGAATCTCTTATTAATATTTGAACTCGATAAAATAAAACATTAACAAGTGGTATCAGAGCCCTCTTGAGTTGGATATTACTATTCTTGTTTGAGGAAAATTGTTTGGAGTGTTTTCTTGGTTCAGGATTTGTTTATCTTATTGTTCTTTACATTCTGTTATTGCCGTTTTGAAAGAGTTGAAATTATTTGGCTTGTTATTTGTTCTCTGTTTGCTGATTGTGACTATACTATTCATGTGTTTGATATTTTGTCACTGTGGCTTAAATAAATTAAAAATAAATAAATAGTTTGCTTTGTTCTCTTTCTGTTATTGTGGCTTATAAAGAACTGGATTAGTAAACACTTGAATAACAATGGCTCAAACAAAAATTGATGTTGAGAGATTTGATGGAAAAGGTGATTTTAATATGTGAAGAAAGAAAATGTATGTTGTTCTTGTTCATCAAAAATATGCTAAGACATTAGGTGGTGAATCTACTCTCTTTGAAAATATAGACCCTGATATGAAATCTGAAATTTTAGAAACTGCATATAGTCTTCTTATCTTGCATTTATCTAAGTTCATAATGAAAGCACTGCTATAAAGATTTGGTTAAAATTAGAGTCACTATATATGACTAAATCCCTAACTAATAAAATCTACCTAAAGGAACAATTGTTTGGTTTTAAAATGGATTCTACTAAATCTCTTGATGATAATCTAGATGAATTTAATAAAATTGTCATTAGTTTGGCTAATATAGAAGAGAAGATATCTGATGAAAACCAAACAATAATCATCTTGAACTCTTTACCTGATTCTTTTAAAGATGTTAAAGTTGCAATAAAATATGGTAGGGAGTCTTTGTCTTTAGATTATGTATTGGGTGCCTTAAAATCAAAAGATTTAGAAATTAAATTTGAAAAGAAGGCAATCAATAAAGGGCTTCAGGTTAGAGGTATGACTGAAAAGAGAAATAATAAAAAAAAAAAATAAGAAAACTTGTTGGCAATTTTATAAAGAGGATCATTTTAAGAAGAATTGCCTAGAGAAAAAGAAACTGTATAATAATAATAACAATTATGAAAACCATGACACAGTAAATTTTCTAGAAGGGTATGAGAGTGTTGAGGTTCTTACATTAACAGAGAGAATGTTTAGTGAGGAATGGGTTATGGATTCAGGTTGCACTTTTCACATGACACCTAGGAAAGATTGGCTAACTGACATTAAATACTTGAATGGAGGTAAAGTATTAATAGGAAATGATGAATCATATGATGTTATTACTGTTGGTAGTGTCAAATTTAAAATGCATGATGGTTCTATTAAAATTCTTGAAAATGTGAGGTTGGTGCCTAAACTAAAGAGGAATTTAATCTCTTTAGGTGCTTTAGACTCAAATGGATATGCTTTTAAATCTGAAAATGGTGTTCTTAACGTAATGAGAGGGTCCTTAATGCTATAAATTATGGTTGATTGATGATAACAAATGTGTGATAAGTAGGGATGTAGTCTTTAATGAATCAAAATTTTATAAAGACTTGTCTGTTAGTAGTCAGTCAGGACAGGTTCAAATTGAGGTGGAGACACCACAGTCTAGTTTTCATAGGCAGTCTCAAGAATCTAGTGGTGGACCTGAATTGGGTTTGGATTTAATTCATGCTTTAAAGTACGAAATCTTAGACTTGAATCAACAACCACCACTACTGAGTCAAGAAGAAAGTCCTCAATCTAATAGTAGTCCTAATTTGTCTAATTATCAACTTGCTAAAGATAGGGTTAGAAAGGAAATTAGATTACCTTCTAGGTATGCAAATGCAGATCTCATTTCATATGCATTACAAATAGGTGATGTGATAGAAATGGATGAACCTATTAATTCCAAGCAAGTGTGTAAAAGTAAATACAGGGATGATTGGATAAAAGCTATGAAGACTGAGATGGCTTCTCTACAGAAAAATCACACATGGTCACTTATAGATAGACCCAAGGGTAAAAAGGTAATTGGATGTAAATGGGTTTCAAAAGAAAACCCGGTATACTTGGTGTTGAACAAGTAAGATTTAAAGCAAGAATTATTGCTAAAGGCTTTTCACAAAGAGGAGACATTCATTATAATGAGGTAGTCTCTCCTGTGGTAAAACATACATCTATTAGACTAATGTTATCTACTGTTGTTCTCTTTGATTTAAAATTAGAACAAATGGATGTTACTACTGCCTTTTTGCATGAAAAATTAAAAGAACAAATATACACGGAACAGCCTGAAGGGTTTGTGAAACCTGGTAATGAAAATAAAGTTTGTTTACTTTATAAATATTTGTATGGTCTTAAACAGTCACCTAGACAATGGTACAAAAGATTTGATGATTTTGTTCTTTTAATTGGATTTTCCAGATACAATTATGATTATTGTATTTATTTTAAGAAAATTGAAAATGTTAGTTTTGTATATTTGTTGATTTATATGGATGACATGCTTATAGCTTCTAAGGATATGAATGATTTACTTGATTTGAAATGTATGCTGAATTTTGAATTTGAAATGAAAGACTTGGGTCCTGCGAAGAGAATACGAGGTATGGATATAAATAGGAATAGATTGAAGCAATGTTTGACTTTGTCTCAATCTGCTTATATTAGAAAAGTACTTGAACTATATCATATGATCAATGCAAAGTGTGTGAATGTTCCTATGGGTGCTCATTTTAAATTAAAATCTGTTGGATTGTTGTCTTCTGATGAATCTGATTTCATGAAGAATATACCATATTCTAATGTGGTAGGAAGTCTAATGCATGCAATGATCGGTACTAGACCTGATATAACATATGCAGTTAGTCTTGTTAGCAGATTTATGAGTAATCTAGGTAAAGAATATTGGAATGCAACAAAATGGTTATTGAGGTATTTAAAGGGTACATTTGATTATAGCTTGTGTTATACTATTGATGCTACTAACCTATTTTCTATGAAAGGATTTTGTGATTTAGATTTTGCAGCTGATCTTGATAAAAGGAGATCCCTCACTGGTAATATTTTCATCTTTGGTGGAAATGTTGTAAGCTGGAAGTGTAATTTGCAACACATTGTCACACTTTCAACAACTGAGGTTGAATATATAGCATTAACTGAAGTAGTAGAGTCATTTTCTAGAAATTTGTTTTAATTAAAACAGATTATAAAACCTGTATATTTTGGCTTTAGATGAATCGAGAAGATCTTATCTTCTATTTCCCTTTGTTCTTTCTGCTAGGGTTTATAAGAAATGCATAAATCCACTAATTTTTCTTAGATCTAGTTGTTTAAACACTTGAGTTAGTGTACAAGGTCATTGTGGTGCTCGGGTTTAGAAAGGATTCGAGTTGGCAAGGTTGGATTCATTTTCGTTTATGTCTGTAATGCTAGATTAGCTTTTGAATCTGTAAGTTGTGCTATTTTTCTTACTAATTAGTGGATTTGCTAGAGGATTCCTCTACCTTGGATGTAGGGTTCTAATCTTTTGAACCCGAACCAAGTAAATTTAGTGTGTTGATTTGTGTATGGTTTATTATATGGTTCTTGTGCAATTCTTGATTGAAAATCGATCTAAATCTCTGATTAATATTCGAACTCGGTAAAATAAAACATTAGTAGTCTTCTTATAAGGTACAAATATGTATACAACTGTTTCCCCTCTTGGAACTGGGCTTTTTTGTCATGGTGGCAAATGAATAATATTTTGTGATACTTTAGTAGTATCAAGGAGATCAATTTGAGGTATAGGAGTAGTACTTTGCTCGAACTCTAGAATGCCAACTTTGAAAATGAACTGGCTTTGAGAGAAAGGTTTTGGACTACTCTTTGAACTATTTGAAGGTCAGTTGTCTCATGTTTTTCAGTGTTATTTTTCACAAGCCTTCTTTAGAATTTTGAGATGTGTCTATGTCTTTCTTTTAGTGCCAAATTGTTATGTAATTTCTTGTCACCAATTAATATATACAATTCAAAGTTTTGCATAAGATAGATCATGGTAGCAACGATTATAATTTGAGAAGAATCAAGTAAGTCTGCTATGGGTGAGAAGACATATAGAGATAGGTAAAAGAAAATATTAGAGATGGGATTTTTTATGTGTTTTGGTATGATAATCAAAATACCTACGTTTATGGCGTTATCACTAGTCTTAGTATAATACAAGAATAACACAAAATTATAGCATTATGTTCTGTGTTGTCTCCTCATTTCCTTTCCTTTCCCCTTTCCCTATTTAGATACAAGTTATTGATAGGTAAGTCCAGCCTCAAGTGGACCCACAAGATTTATAATAATTAAAATTAAAAAAAAAAAGGAAAAGATCAGCACCAAATCGGGTGCTATAACTACAATGGATAATCTGTAGTCAACTTGCACTATAATTGCTCATGCAATTGCCAGCTTGCATCTCCAAAAATGGTTATAAATAGCCATTTCATGCACGGATGGAGATAGAGCAATTTTTGGTAAGGGTAACTTTTCTGTATGTGTATGAGAAAAGGAAATTAGTAGGTTTTTCTCAACTTTGTAGAAAAAAAGAAAGAGTGAAAGAAATTGTGTATTTTGAGAGCCAATTTGTGAAGGAGTGAGCCACAAATTGAGAGTATAATTGTGATCCAATTATTTTATAGTGGAGAATTATTTTGACTGGATTTAATCCCGTGGTTTTTCCTTTTATAAGGTTTCCACGTTAAAAATTCTTGGTGTTGTATTTTCTCTCAATTTTTCTTTTCGGCAGATTTTATATCTTAATATTAATTTTTCAGCAAAGTGGTATCAGAGCGCCAGGTTCGTTAAGAGTTTATCTAGATAAAAATGGAGAATACAGGTAATATGTTCAAATTGACTTCAACAAATTACATAGCTTGGAGGTCAATGATGGAGGATCTCTTGTACATGAAAGATCTGTGGAAGCCTATCAAGTCTGTCAACGGTGTAGCAGTTGGCAAGCCGACAGATATGAGAGATAAAGACTGGGAAGTGCTCAACAGAAAGTGTGCCGCTCAGATTAGACAATGGATTGAAAGAAGCATTATGCAGAGTGTTGCTAAAGAAACTGATGCTTACAGGCTGTGGGAAAAATTGGAAAAGACATATGCGCAACCAAGTGCACAAAATGTGGCCAATTTAATACGTCGTCTTATCACCTTGAAATATAGAGATGGCAGTAGCATGTCAGAACACATCAACGAATTTGAAGGTGTTGCAGATCAACTCACAATGATGAACTGTAGATTTGATGACAATCAATTAGTAAAATTTCTACTGATTTCATTGCCAAAAAGTTGGGATACACTTTTTGTGTCTGTGACAAATTCAGCTCCTAATGGAAAGGTGACCTTGGAGATGGTGAAGGACAGATTACTGAATGAAGAATCCAGACAAAAGCAAGATGGTGAAACATCTGAAGCTTTTGTTTCAGAAAAGCAAGAATGGCGTAGTAGAAACAGAAGCAGATTTCAACAAAATCAACAAAGGGGTCGATCAAAATCTCAACCGAGAAAGGACATTACTTGTTATCATTGTGGTAAGCCTAGACATTTCAAAAAGGAGTGTAGGAAATGGAAAGCCGAGCAATCAAAAAATCAACTTACAGAAGCCTCACAAGCAAACACTGCAGCAGCTGGAGATGAAGTTGAAATTGTCCTAGATGATAATATGATCAATCTCACATGTTAAGATCAAACCTGGGTGGTTGACTCAGGTACTTCTTTCTATGTCACTTCAAGGAAGGATGTCTTCTCATCCTATATTGTTAGAGATTTTGGTTTTGTGTGGATAGGAAATGATAGAGCCTCCAAAATTATAGGCATAGGAGATGTTCATTTGGAAACCAATACTGGATGCAAATTACTTCTCAAAGATGTACAACATGTTCCAGACATCAGGTTAAATTTAATCTCCACTGGAAAGCTCAACGACGAAGGCTATGAAAATTATTTTGGCAGACAGAAGTGGAAGCTCACTAAAGGTACGCTAGTGATGGCTAGAGGAAACAAAATAAACTCCTTTTACACAATTAAAGCAAAGCTGTTGAAAAACTAGATGAATATGATAGAGAAAGAAGTCTCAATCGAGTTATGGCACAAACGACTCGATCATATGAGTGAGAAAGGGCTCTAGAGGCTTGCAAGAAAAGAGTTTTTGCCTGGAATCAAAGGTGTACCTCTACAGACTTGTGTCTATTGCATCCACGGAAAACAACACAAAGTTACATTCCAAAGTTCCATAGCATCAAGAAAACCAAATATTCTTGATTTAATACATATTGATGTATGCACAATGCAAACTAGAAGTCTTAGTGGTGCTTCATATTTTATGACGTTTATCGACAATCATTATAGAAAACTATAGGCTTTTGTCCTAAAATCCAAATACCAAGTGTTAGAAGTTTTCAAGGAACTTCACACAAAGGTGGAAAGAGAAACTGGAAGACAATTGAAGTGTGTTCGTGTAGATAATGGGGGTGAATACAGAGGTCCGTTTAAAGAATACTATAGAAAATTCGGCATCAGGCTTGAAGAGTCAGTACCAAAAACACCACAACATAATAGTGTTACAGAAAAGATGAATAGAACAATTTGTGAAAGAATCAGATGTATGCTTTCGAATGCAAAATTGCCAAACTCCTTTTGAGGGGAGGCAATGAGAACTGCAGTTGATCTAATTAACTTGTCACCTTCAGTTCCACTTAATGGTGACATACCACAAAGGGTGTGGACTGGAAAGGATATATCTTACAGGCATTTGAAAGTGTTTGGTTGTAGAACTTTTGTTCATATTTCGCAAGATGAGAAAACCAAGCTTGATGGAAAATCCAAGGAATGTATATTTTTAGGTTATGCTCATAAGGAATTTGGTTACAGATTTTGGGATCCAGTTAATAAGAAGATTATTAGAAGCAGAGATGTTATCTTCTTTAAAGATGAAACCATTGAAGATATCAAGAAAAAAGTGAAACCCAAGCAAATAGAAGAATATCCAGTAAATCTGGAACCAATTTCTCTACCTGCTGATTGTAATAAAGGAGGAGCTTTACAAGACAGTAATGAAGGGGGAGTCTTACAAAAAGGTGACAAAAGAGGAGTTGGTGAGGAAGATGTTGATGAACCTCCTGTTATACAAGAATCTAATTTAAGAAGATCAATTAGAAATCGAGTCGAAAGTCGAAGATACCTTTCAAGTGAGTATGTGACACTTACTGAAGGAAGAGAACCAGAATGCTATGAATAAGCTGTGTTAGATAGACACAAAGAAAAATGGTTGGAAGCTATGAAAGAAGAAATAAAATCTTTACAAGACAACAAAACTTTTGAACTAGTGACACTTCCTAAAGGAAAAAGGGCACTCAAGAATAAATGGGTGTTCAAACTAAAGCACGAAGAAAGCAACTCACAGCCAAGGTACAAGGCAAGGCTGGTTGTGAAAGGTTTCAGACAGAAAAGGGCATTGATTTTAAAGAAATATTTTCACCAGTTATGAAAATGTCTTCAATTCGAGTTACACTTGGGTTAGCAGCTAACATGAACCTAGAGATTGAACAACTTGATGTGAAGACAACATTCCTTCATGGAGATCTGGAGGAGGAAAATTACATGGAACAACCAAAAGGATTTAAAGTCAAAGGCAAGGAGCATCTCATATGTAAGTTGAAGAAGAGTTTTTATAGACTGAAGCAGGCTCCAAGACAGTGGTACAGAAAGTTTGAGTCATTTATAGTGAATCACAGTTACAAGAAGACAAACTCTGATCACTGTGTTTTTTTCTAGAAATTCTCTAATAATAATTTTATCATTCTCTTGTTGTATGTGGATGATATGTTAATTATTGGCCAGAATATTACAAAGATAGAGGATCTTAAAAGGGAGCTGGGCAAAACTTTTGCCATGAAAGATTTAGGAGCAGCAAAACAAATCCTTGGCATGAGAATCCTTCGTGACCAAAAGAATAAAAGGCTGTGGTTGTCCCAAGAAAGGTACATTGAAAAGGTGCTGGAGAGATTTAACATGGGCAATTCAAAACCAGTGAGCACTCCACTTGTAGGACATTTCAAGCTAAGTTCTCAGCAATGTCCAACAAGTGAGAAAGAAAAAGAAGAAATGAAGAAAGTGCCTTATACATCAGCCGTTGGTAGCTTAATGTATTTAATAGTGTGCACAAGGCCAGATATTGCCCATGCAGTTGGAGTTGTTAGCAGATTTCTCTCTAACCCTGGAAAAGAGCATTGGCATGCAGTCAAATGGATTCTCAAATATCTCAGAGGTACTTCCAAAGTTTGTCTATGCTTTGGTGATGGTAAACCTATATTGTATGGATATACGGATGCAGACATGGCCGGTGACGTCGACACTAGAAAGTCCACCTCTGGGTATATGATAACATTTGCAGGCAGTGCAATGGCTTGGCAATCAAGACTGCAAAAATGTGTTGCTTTATCCTCCACTAAAGCTGAGTACATTGCCATTACAGAAGCTGCAAAAGAACTCTTGTGGATGAAGGAATTCCTAAAAGAATTGGACCTTAAGCAAGAAGAGATTGTTCTATATTGTGACAGTCAAAGTGCAATCCATCTCAGTAAGAACTCAACATTTCACTCAAGGTCAAAGCACATTGACGTGCGTTACCACTGGATTCGGGATGCACTAAAAATGAAGATGTTTTCATTGGAGAAAATCCACACTGACCAAAATGGGTCAGACATGATGACTAAAGCTTTACCTACGGAGAAGTTAATATTCTGTCGAGAGGAAGCAGACTTGTTTTCATACCCCACTTGAGGCGTGAGAGGGAGATTTGATAGGTAAGTCCAGCCTCAAGTGGACCCACAAGATTTATAATAATTAAAATTAAAAAAAAAAAAAAAGATCAGCACCAAATCGGGTGCTATAACTACAATGGATAATCTGTAGTCAACTTGCACTATAATTGCTCATGCAATTGCCAGCTTGCATCTCCAAAAATGGTTATAAATAGCCATTTCATGCACGGATGGAGATAGAGCAATTTTTGGTAAGGGGAACTTCTCTGTATGTGTATGAGAAAAGGAAATTAGTGGGTTTTTCTCTACTCTGTAGAAGAAAAGAAAGAGTGAGAGAAATTGTGTATTTTGAGAGCCAATTTGTGAAGGAGTGAGCCACAAATTGAGAGTATAATTGTGATCCAATTATTTTATAGTGGAGAATTATTTTGACTGGATTTACTCTCGTGGTTTTTCCTTTTATAAGGTTTCCACGTTAAAAATTCTTGGTGTTGTATTTTCTCTCAATTTTTTTTTTTGGCAGATTTTATATCCTAATATTAATTTTTCAGCAGTTATTTGCAGGGAATAGTATATTTGAAGTTCTCATAATTTAGCACTTTAATCCATTATTTAAATTTAAATGGGAGGGAGCTATAACTATGTCAATGACTATACTGTTTATAAAAAAGTTAACATCTTAATGGATGAGTATTGTTAATGTATTGTGTCATATTCTTTAATGAAATTACAACCAAAAGAGAACTCTCTTTCTCATGAACTATAGAGTTGAACTTATCTAGTCAATAGTTGTTTATTGGGATATCTAGGCCTTGGATTGTATTCCATTGAGCTACGAGTTTCGAATTAGAAAATTACTTAGTTATTGTTCGCTAATCATCACATCTTATTATACTTCAATGATTGACTTTGGGATTATCAATTGAAATACTGAACTTTTAGTTCTCAAAGAAAAATTGGAAGTTATCAATCGTACCTTACTATTATTATTTCAACCTATATATATAGTTTATGTAGAATATATACTCCTTCCTTGAATTGCATTCTCTTATTAAGCACCAAATATCATCACGTGGATTAACATTGTATTCAAGGTGGAGATAATATATATTTTCTCCCTTATGAACCACCAACTACAATAATCTTAGGACTTTACTATCAGCCTATCATGCATAAAAATAAGCTGGTTTTCTTTAAATCAAAACCTTAAGCTCGACTTTCAAAAGTTAAGATATGGATTTTTAGTTTGCATTTTATTCACACATAATCAGATAATATATAAAGCCATCTAAATAAAAATTAGTACTTGACCAGTCTCGCAGTGGACTGGCTCTTGAAGATACAAATATTATTAACAGTTGAAAATTATTGGACCTTCAATTGAAAGCTTCTAAAGAAGTAAAATTGAGAGAGAGAGAAGTTTGGAGTGCATTATGTCACGAGTTAAATTTTCTGACCTGTTCGAGTGCGCACTTACTGTTTTTCACGTCAATTACTGTGTCTATATAAGCCATGTCACACTCTCCAACCTTGAGCCGTGACAATTAATTAGATTTACTTCAAATCAATTTGATTGTGATTCTGGCCTTTGAGAATTAGTTGGTTGATCTTCTAGAAATTGAGTTAACAAATTATATTGGTTGGCATTGTTGGAAGATTGAGAGGAGCCAGCAGCCCCGGTTGTGTTATTTGAGCCATGAGAATGCTCATTCTCGTACGCAATTCTAACACTGCCTGGCTCAGAAGGAGACCAGTCAGCTCTCTTCTTGGCCATACAATTTGCTTTCTGACACTTGAAATAGCTCCTCCATAGTAATTGATTAATTCAACATACCAAAATGTACAATTATCAGTCATTTGTCAAACCATTAAAATTTAACATTATGCATGATTGAGAAATATTTGGAAGCAATAAATACATTCGTATCAATTCATGGGGTCATTTTTCATCTCTTATCGTAACTTTATATAATGATCTTAACACATGCGAGTTACACAACACAAACACCTGTTGAGATTATTGACATGAACGGAAATTAAAGGCTTCATCATTAATATATAGAGAGATGTACCTGAATTTTCCAATGCCTTTGATGAACTTTTGGCCATATTTTTTCCACTCATACCCATCTTCCGGTAAATCCAATCTAATATTGCCTCTTTGCCCCTCATTTTGATCCCTACTACGACATACAAATAATTAAAGAATTAGTTGGTACCCTAAAAGTTGCCTCCTTAAAATTGAGACATGAAAATGGTTAAAATAGGGGAATCGAATTGTATTGGAATTTTACTAACTATCAACCCGCATATATAATATATAAATCCTAAAATCTTCCAACCTTCTCCTATGACTAAATTTATGAATAAATGAGCAAAGTTAAATGATAGAGATGACAGCTTTACAGAAGTATCCAGCTCGATGCACTATAAAACTCCAAAATCTTGCATATAAAGATATATTTTTACCTACCAACAGAATCTACGAGATCAAATGTTATGTTCCAAAAAAAATAAAGATCAGGTCTATTTGATATATGCAAAACTTATTACTAGCTAGAGATCTATTTGAAATATAGAAAGAAAGAATATAAATAGAGAAGTTAAAGCATACTCTACGAAGGGAGAATTAGCTTCATTGTTACTCATGGCAAGAGTTAGCTATAGCTGCAGGCTTCTAAAACTAAACAATATTATGAGCATATATGAACCCCGAAAATAGCAAGAAGGACAACAAAGAATTTAACCCTCTTTGTGAAAACCCTAGACGGCAAGGAAGAAAGAAAAATGTTTGGAGTGTTATTAATTTATACAACTAACATCGAGAAGAATTAGTTGAAGGAAAGATAGGAAGGTCAAGGCTGCATATACGTGGCTAGTTTTTCCAAGAAGATGTGGTGGGGTTAAGAGGAAGGAATGGGAAGGGCAGCACGTGGTGGAAGATGATTGGCAAAGCCATGGAAAAAGTAAAATGGAAGTCTCCCTCAGGGAAATGAAATATTGAAGAAAGAACATATAAATTGGATGACGGGAAACGGGTGAATGAGAGAGAGAGAGTGTGTGTGAAAAAGAAAATGGTCCAGAGTGGGACCAAGGTTAAAGGCTGTGTGCTAGATAGAAGTGCAGTGACAAAGACTAGATCTTGACTCCTTTAGCTGACGTAGTCTTCATGACATCACTTCGCTTGTCTTATCTTTCAATTTGCCCCACCGCCCCTACCTAGGGTTCGGTTTTTAATTTCTTATAAAAAAAATATTTTTTTAATAATAAGATCAACTCACTATCTTCTTCCCAAAGTTTGGTTAATTAAATTATCACTCTTGAAGCTTGAAAATTTTAATTTTTCACCCGTTATCCACTTTTAATTAGTGAATTATATTATGTGGAAGGGTTAAAAGGAATTTTAATACAAACTAAGAAATTTAAAATGTATTTAAAATGTATAATTTTCTAGTATCTACAATATCTACTCATTTATCCGTCTTCATTTTCTCATTTTTTGCATTATTGTCTCTTTCTCTTCTTCTCCTAGTCATTTTCCCATTATCATTTCTTCCCTCTTCTTCTCCCGCTCATTTCTTTTCAATAAATATCAATATCTCTTTTCCACTCATTTTCCCATTATTGACTCTTCCCTTTTCTCCTTGCACTCGTGTCTTTTCAAGAAATGTTAATTTATCCCTTCTACCTCTTTCTCTTACTTATTTCTATTCAATTCAAGTAAAGGGTTTTTGAAAATTGACAAAGATTGAGGTGTTTTTGATATTTTTAAATTCATTATGTCTATTAATAATTTTTAAAATGACAGTTACACCTTAAAAGAATTAAACAACACAATAAATTAAGAGTATACATGTAATATACATTGTTTGGACTATAGAAATATTTTCAAAATAAATAGAGGCAATTGTGATAATTTTTTAAACAGGATTGGAAATATATTATTTGCCCATAATAAATTTAAAAAAATTCACAATTCAACTTGATAAGGCTATTATTATAATATTTTAAACCTTTGGAACAAAATCACACTTAATTATTCCTCTATATAAATCCAAAGTATTGTGAGATTTTTCAAGAAAATTGAAAAATGAAAAGTGGTTGTGAAGATAACAAGAGAAAATACATTTACACTTTTCTAATATTATTCAGAGTTCAATTTGATAGGGTTATTATTATAATATTGTAAAACTTTGGAACAAAATAACACTTAATTATACCTATATATAAATCTAAAGTTATTGTGAGATTTTTCAAGAAAATTGAAAAGTAAAAAAATAGTTGTGAAGACAACAAAAGAACAAGGATGGTCAATGATAAAGATGAATAGAAAAGAAGGATTATCATTGGTGTTAGTGGTAAGGATAACCAGAAAAAAAAAATTATTGTTGGTGTTGGTGATGAAGATGACTAAAGGTGAAGGAGATCGAATATGATATTGATGGTGAAAATGATGGAAGGAGAATAATGATGTTGCTGGTAAAAATGAAGAGAGTAGAAAGATGACGACCATGATATTAATGGTGAAGAACTAAAGATGACAAAGGAGGATGAATTAAAAAAAGGAAAAATTATTTTTAAAAAATTAATAAATTACATTATAATCATAATTAGAGGATAATTTGGTCTATCAAATATTATTGGATGATAAATTGTCTATTAAATTTCTATTTTAGATAGGGTTATTTTCGTAATTTTGATCATTGAGGACTGAAATTTATATTAGAGAGTGATGACTTTTTTGCCATTATATTAACAAAGGATATGTAGATATATTTGACTAACCATGAACAATATATTTGTTATCATAGACTTTATGGTTTATGCTAATTATGCTTGCTGTGCGCACGTAAAAGCCAATCTATTATCATTTGCCTGGTATGTTTTTTTTTTTTTTTTTGACAAATGACATTAATTGCTACAATTGGTTAGGTACGTCATAATTTAATTTTACAAGTTTGAACAATCAAATACATCTGGGTTAGTTTATAAACCTAACTACTATCTTTTATTCATGAAATTTTTTCTGGTTTTCTTTTTCAGGTTCTGCAAGTTTTCCATTATAGCCTTATTCTACTTTTCCTCGCTAATTTTCTTTTCAGATTCTTCAGGTAGGTAGCTTTAATACAGATCAGAGAGTTCATGGCTTAAGATATGGTCAAAAAGATTTTGATCTCTAAAGCTGAAAGGATTTTAGCTTAATAGTTCAAGTAGATCTTGAAATTCTCGGTCTAAACTGGATGCTTGGAAGAAATGAATGGGATGCTTGTGTCTAACTTAGATTTGTATAACTTCTATCATTAAGGTTTAAGTTTCAGCTAAGCAAGCTCGAGAGTTGTTGTATTTGAGCTAATATTTTACTGTATTTGATTGTTTTATAATCGAATTGAATATGTTGGACTTGATCCTATGCATATGGCTATGACTATGTCTCCTTTACTTTGTTCCCTATTTTATTTTTCGTTGCATGTCTACATGAAATTATGGTTGAATTAATTTCTTATTAATCGTGCTCACTAAGTGTATTCAGAACCAACCTATATCATGGGAAGTCACAAGTGGTATAAAAAAGGATTCTAAATCTCTAATGTTCAGTGTATCCACTTAGGGTTGGTTTGTGTCTATTTGGTTTCTTTTGTTGCAAACTTATCTATTCTCATAATGGATATGTTTTGTGAAGATGGTTTAACCACTAGACTACCTATGTTGGATGGAAGTGATTATCCATATTTAAAGGCAAGGATGAGAGCTTTCTTAAATTTAGTTGATGAAAAGGTATGATTTTAGTTGTTATTGGATGGAAGCACCCCGAAATTGATGAAAAATGAATAATCAACCAAAACTCTAGAACAATGGAATAACGTTGAACTCAAAATTTCAAATTGGAATTCGAAATTCATGTCATTTCTAATACTAATTAATTCACGAAATAAAAGTTATAGCTAATTGTGATATAGTTAATGATGCATAGGAAAAACGTGGAATAAAAAACAAAGCAACTGAGAGTGTTAAGAAAACAAGACTTTGAGGATTTATAACAAAACTTAAAATAAAAAACAATAGAAAAATAATGGTTGTATCTCTTAGTGATAGTGGGACTATCAAAGATACAAATGAATTTGAGGAATTAATGTCAGTTGAACATGTTTTTGCATTTGTTGATTCAGATGATGTTAGGTTATGAGAAGAGTATGATGATCTAACATCTATCAACTCACGCATAACCTTCGATTTTTTGCAAAAATTGTCTTGATTATATTGAAAAGTTGGATTCAACTAATACGCTGCAGCATAAAGATTTTGACACAATATTCTATCCCATTTATCATTTACAATATTTGTGTAAGGCTTGTACAAATGCTTCCTATTTTTTAACAACTTATTAATACCCAAACGTGTCCTATGCATCACTTTGTAAACATTACTTAAAGCAAGTTTCTCATCAAAATCACAAAGGCACAAAGCTATAGAGTCACAATCCTTATTATGATCAAGTAATTATTCCAAAATTTTTTGTCATAAACATTTTTTTCAACTTCTTTACCCTTTTGCATTTTCAAGAAATTTATAATACATATAAATAACTAGAGCTTGCAAATCATCTTTATGATCATGTAAACTTTTCAAAGAAACAAAACTAGTGGCAAAGCAAATGGCTTTGAGACAAATAATTTCTCTTCAATTAGACCTTTTTGTTAACCTAAAAGCCCATTTATGATTATAAACAAAAAACTATTACTTTCGAAGCAAGATTGACCAAACTCTATACTTGAGATATTTCTCTTATGTCCTTCATGGTTAAATTAATACAATGAGATGTGCATGGTGACCAACTAATGTGAGGAAATCTTTTGGTAAGTTCATTTCCTAGAATTTTTTATTTTGCTTTATTATCAGTCACCATATGAACTACATTTTGAGGACCAATCCATTCAACAATTTTTGCTAAAAATTTTCACAAAGTATATGCATTTGTGGAAAAATATAAAACATTAACTGATTTGACAAATGTAATCCTTTTAAAAAAATACACTAAAAAATTAATTAAAGACTTTTGTCTAGTATATGTCCACTTATCACTCATTATGGAACAACTTGTTTCAATCCAAGTGTTACGATGAGAGTCAAGAATCAACTTTACATGTTGCTAGCATCTTTCAACAAATTCACATGTAAAACATGATAAGAATGACCCTTATATCCATAACCCATATTTGTTGTCTTACATATTGCAATTTGGTGAAATGGAGAATTTATTGCATCCATAAGGATACTTGCATCGTAAAACCATAAGGCAATTGTCATGTCTATATCATGTTATCTTTCTTAACTTTGCACGCAAGTCTTGTTACTGAGTTCAAAAGGATCACAAGGCATTTTGAAATATGCTTCAATTCCAGAATTTGTTTTTCTCTTTCCTTTAAAGGAACTTGTAGACTACTAAGGAGGAATTTCTTGAATTTCATCATTATCATTATATGATCCTCTTTTTTCTCTGGCTTTTTTAATATTTTCTTATAATAACTTTTTTATTTAAATTCGAACATCTCTAGTAACCTTCTTAAAATGATCAAGATTACCCCTTGCTCCACCTAGGTGTTGTTCCTTCTATTAACACCTCCACTTGCTATTTGTTTTTGACAAAATCCACTTATTAGTACCTTCTTTCCATTAGCATTAGTTCTCTCACTAATATACTTTCATGCTACATCCTTTTTTTTTCTTGTATTGAGCATTTAGAAGATGTTTACTCTCTAAATTTTGCTTCAAAAGATGGTATTGACCTTGATGATATATTTTCCATTTCACTTAAAAAAAAAGAAGTATTAATAAATTTTTACTTATTAGAATCATTGTGCATATTTAGATTAAAAAGAGATTCCCAAAATACTATTATGCATAACTATAATATAGCTTAAGTATAATCACAAATTCATCATGTTCTTTTGGTCTAAAATAAACAAATTTTGTAATTAGAATTTGGATAACATAAAAAATGGTTCAAGAAATAAGAACCAAAGCTTCAATGGAGATTGGAGAAGATAACTAGAAACTAGAACTCTTGATGGCAAACTATGATTTTATATTAAGGATATATAGCATTACAATTTATAACTTAATAAATTCCCAGAATGGAATCCATTACAAGACCAAACCCACCTTAATGATAGCACGGACAAGATCACGAATAAATAATAAAAAAACTATTCAATTTTCACTTAAGCATTCAAATCTTACCCCATGTAACAGGTAATTAGATACATGCAAAACCTCCAAAAGTTGTGACCAAACCAAAGACACTGTTACATTACATCTAGCACAAAACTTGAAATTTCAATTTGAGAATATGATTATTTGAAAGACATGCAAGCATAGATTTTTATGGAGTAAATTGGATTCAACTGGTCTTTAGTTCCTAAAATTTGTCAAATTTTACCCTCTATCCTTTGACCATCATTACACATTCTAACTCTCACAAACATCATCTATCAAATCCATTTGGTCAACAAATTCAAATGCAAATAACCGATCTTTTCACCATAGTTTACAATTTCAACAACACCTAACAATTAAGATCAATTCATAAACCTATCAATCAAACAAAACACAAAACAAACAGTATAGCCAAAGAACAGTTAACAAATTAAAACATTTTTAAAAAAAAAGTCAAACATGTAAATTTCAAACAAACAATCAAAGGGACATAGTTTTATTATTTGTTCATGAATCAAACAACATTTTGCTTTAGATTTTTGATGAACTTACAAAGAAGAAAAAACTGTGATAAAGAGACTTACCAATTGAAAGAGAAGGATTGAGCAAGAAATGAAGAGAATACTGAGTTGAGCTTTGCCATTTTCAATCAATGTAAAGGTGAGTTGTGCTTTGCAGTAGAATGAGAAAAAGATTAAAGTTTGTTTTGCCTTCTGCTATAGAACTGAAGATAATGTATTAAGGCTTTAAGTTTTATTCATTTTAGATTGTAATTTTAACTTTTAACTTTGCTATAAGACAAAACAAAACTGTATAGTATAATATTTTAATATAACTATACAAGACAAAAGTCACAAAACTGTGTAATAATTAATAAGTAACATTGACTAGTTATAAATTTTGTCAAACCCGGTTTTCTTGGTTTTACCCTTTCTTTTAGGTTCAACAATTTTAATCTGATTTAATTTTAAATTAGTCAATATTTATATATAAACTAGATAAATTGTAGATCGATTTACAATTGAACTAATCAATTAGGCCTAGTTTTAAAAGCATCAGTTAAAAGATTAATTAATATTCTTGGACTGCATTCATTTGTATGTTGTTTTGTTTGCAGTCGGATTGAAAGTTAAATTTCATTAGCATCAGTCATATTTGTTACAATAATCATACAATTCAATTTTCCAAGACCTTATGTAAAGTTCTTGATAGGAATGGTAAATTGTTGCTCAAAGGTTTGAGATCTAATTGTTCAAACTATAATATAATTTGTGGAAAAAATATTTACTGTATTGAATGATTAATACAAAGAGATACAATGTTATCTATACAAACATACAAATAAAGATAACAAAGAGATAAGAGATTAGAGAGATACAAGAGATAGAGATAGACATAAGAGAGAGATAGGAGATAAAATAAAGATAAGAGATTAATACAACAATAAAACTAATCCCTTAATACTAATAACAATTATTATTCCTTAACAAATAAGTTTGTCTATCATAATACTAAAATAGATCAATTGAATTTTGGCATTATAATTGGGGTCACATGAATTTTAGAGTTCTTATAAAATTATATAAAAAAAAATGGTTGTGAGAGGTCTACTAACCGAACTTCTACAAATGGACCTCATGAGTCTTATTGAACACAAAGTATTGATGGACAGAGTTATGTTTTGTATGTGTTGATAATACATCAAGAAACACATGATATATTAGATATGGTCTATCCATAATGGGTTAACTTCATCTATTAGGGTTAAAAGATAATATTATCAACTTTTATAAGTGAAAATGACTCATTTGCCCTTAGTAGTTATTGAAGTGAACTATCACACTCCCATTTTAATAAAATTGCGTAACTTCCATTGAGGTTGAATACTAGCGTTCATAACTCTCACAAACTCTCTCAAGATACTACTTCTCTTCATCTGTAAAATCTTTACAGAAAACAAAAAAGCAAATCAAGCAAAGTGTATTGTGGTTGTTAATTGAAGCGCATTGGATCATCAATCATCATCAGAATTCCAAATATCGAATTCGGGCATGTTTTTCTATGATCTTGGACCATTTTAGTTTCCGCTAACATGATAGATTTCTTTAAAGAAAAAATTGATACTTTTAGCGCTTTCACAAATCTTGTGGGTAGATTATAAGTACAGGAAAATTATAATAAATTAAGAAGTATTTTGAGAATCCAAAGTGATATGAAAAAGAGTTTGAGGATTCAAGTTTTTCTAACATTTTTTTACACGAAGTACTAAACATCAATTTTCAACCTTAAAAAGGCCTTAACAGAATAGTGTGGTTGAATGAAAAATCAGGTTTTCTTCAAGAGATGGCAAGAGCAATGCTTAGCACAAGGACTTCAAAAAAGTTTTAGGTTCGGACAATGAATACAACATGCCATATCAGTAAAAGGGTTTACAAAAGACCATGTATAAAACCAACACCATATGAACTTTTAAAACGGAGAAACCTAATCTATCTTCTTTTCATATCTTTGGTTATAAATGCCATGTGCTTAATCATATAGAGCACTTAGAAAAAATTGACTCTAAAAGTGATGAGGGAACGTTTTTGGATTATTCTTTTTAGGAATCATTTTGTTTGTTTGAATCTGGATGACTTCATATCTTTAGACTTAAGTTTGTTTGTTAATATTTATACTGTTTCTTGGTTACATGTTGCTGTTACTTACAGGCTTTAATCATTGGCTTGCCATAAAGGGAGATATAGAAATGTTTGGCAAACTATGAACAATTGTGAATCACAAACTTTATGGTTTATGCTAATAAATGTTGTTTCATATAAAAGAAATTTTGTGTTCATTTTTCTGATATATTGTCTCTTATATGCATGGCAACAATTAGTTATGATTTTTTTTGTTTTTAATAACCGAGGACTCCACTGTATTTATTGGAGAAATAAATCTGAAACATAATAATCGAATCTACAATCACTTCACCAAATAAGTTAAGGTTTCATAAGGATGGCAAAGATTCGAACCTAGACCTTTACCATGGAAATCATAATACTTTACTAGTTTTGCTAACTTTTGAAGTCTAATTAGTTATGATTTACACCAAGCTTGTTTTGCACTTTTTTAGATTATGTTACAAATAGGACAAGTGGATCATAATATGATATTATAAGTGTCAATAATCAAATGCGTCCTGGTTAGTGTATAAACTACCCCTTTGTTATCATTTTGCAAACCTGATTACCATCTTTTTTTCATAAAATTTTCTGGTTTTCTTCTCAGGTTTTGCGTTTTACATAGTAGCCTTGTTTTGCTTTTTGTTGCTAATTTTCTTCTTTACTCTTCTAGCGCTAGCATTAATACAGATAAGATAGTCTAGAAAATTCTCCAACAGAAAAAGAAAAGAGTGAAGAACCACCAAAAGACATCTAACCCATAGAACATATGTAGGAAGATGAGTCTGCACAATTTCCCATTTTTATTCTTCTTCTTCCTCAAATACAGAGCCTATTCTAATTGTTCTCGCACAACTTGTAGCTAGAATCACACCTAAGTTGTCTGCAAAGAGGTACTCCTCAAAGAAGCACTCAATTAACTCAACACCTATCTAAAGATCAAACAGAAACAAGTGATCCTTCAACAAACCTGCTGTCAAAGAAAGGGAGTAGGGCAGCAGTAACTCAGGGGGAGAAGAATGTGTTGAGAGCAAATGTTCTTTATTTTTGTTTTTTTTTCTTGATTGACTAGTTGGGTTTAGCAGGATGCCTCTCAAAAGATAAGGCAGTGGTAGGATGGTTCTAAGATTATAAACTTATATTATGTTTTTCTAGAAAATTTTGAGGATATATGTACCTTGAGAGTGCATGGCATTCAGTTCCAGGATACGAGTAAAACTTTTATAAATTGGTTTGTTTAAGATTTTTTCTTCTATTTTTTTTATAACAGAAATCTCATTTGAATTGAATCGTCATTTTTATGGCCATCTTATTTGTTTAAGTTGCATATTCATATCCCACTCCATGAAAAGCCTGTTGGATGATCTCTCCCTCTTACACAACACCAATGTTAACGCCACCTAACAACAAACCCCTGCACGCCCCTACATCTCCGCCAAAATCTCCCACTTGTAACCCCCAGACCAAAATCACCTTCGTCTTCCTCACAAACTTCGATCTTGCCTTTGCTCCTCTTAGGGTCGCCTTCTTGTTAGGTAACAAGAACAGAATCTCAACAACATCTTTTCTCCGGTCCAATCTCATCTCCCAATCAAGCAAAAACACAAACTCAAACAGACAAAAAATTTTCTCTTCCAATCTCCTCTTCCTCCAATACAATCTTCATAGTGCCCGCGATGAAAGCAATCTACTAGAACATACGGGGTATTGACAATCCTCGTTCTCAAATGGAATTTCTAGTTTTAAAGAATTCATAAGCCCGATTGATTTGCACTGTTAAACCAATGGTTGATTTCTCTTCCATTCCCTCTCATTTTTGCTTATCTCTTATTTTTCCCTTGTCTTATCCAATGTAAAGGTGCTCCCTTGCCTAACATTTCGGTTCTATGTATTTGCAGTTCTTCTTAGCCAATTTTGTGGCTTTGGTGTCATTTATGCATTTTAGGGAATCTTTTAAATTTTTGTCAAAATTGGAGTTTATTAGATATTTAATTGTGTAATAAATAAAAATTTTATAAACGCGATACAAATTCAAGTCTAAAAATTATAATGTTGTACCAATTTCACTAACTGCTTGAGCTTAATTCTAGAGATGCTTTGATTGACATATTTGTTTAATTCCTCCAATGGTTTCCATATCAAAGTGACACAAGCTACCACTCCACAAAAACTTTATTTAATTTTATATAGGCCAAATCACTATTCCCACCCAAGGTTTGGTGCAAACTCATTTCCCACACTGTAATTTTAGAAAATTTAAATACTCACATTTCTGTTAAATTTCACTGTTACTGTTAAAGGTAAAATTATTATTTAATAAAAATATTTAAAAAAACTATAAATGCATCACATTTTACCCCACTAGGTTTAAAAACTAACTTTTACCTCACCAGGATTAAAAACTAACAATTTAACCCTATTTTTCCCCACCCAAGTTTAAAAAATCAAAATTTCCCCTAGGGTTTTTGCAGTAGCCGTCGACGACTAGAGACTATGGCGACAGCGACATTCTCCCTCCGTCTCGACTTCTCAACCACCATCCATTTTTTACTGTCATTAGCCATCATCGGTCGACGCACGAAAAGACATTTGTCGCACGATGACACGACGAAGAGATCAACATCTCTTCGTCGCTTGACAAAGAGACCCAGATCTGGGTCTCTTCGTGCATTGGTCAATGACAATCGATGATGGTCGAAAATGAATGATGGTTAAGAGAGAAGTCAAGAGAGAGAGAGAATGTCGTCATCGTCATCATCTCTAATCACTAACAATTGCTACAAAAATCCTAAGAGAAAATGTTGATTTTTTAATCCTTTGGTGGGGGAAGGTGGGGTAAAATATGATAAATTTATAGTTTTTAGAACATTTTTATTAAACGATGATTTCACCTTAGATAGTAACAATGAAAT
Organism: Mangifera indica; assembly: GCF_011075055.1. Lineage (NCBI taxonomy): Eukaryota > Viridiplantae > Streptophyta > Magnoliopsida > Sapindales > Anacardiaceae > Mangifera > Mangifera indica. The sequence continues at coordinate 9,043,554 of NC_058145.1, read as the reverse complement.
TTAATAGAAAGACGAGTATTTAGATTTTTGAAAATTAGCATATGAAAAAGTGAGTCTGCACCAAACCTTGGGTGCGAAATAGTCGTTTGGCCTTTTATATATTTTATACTTAATTCCCACTAATTTGTTGAATTCTATACTCCTCTCGGACATGCATAAGTTAAAAGTAGACATCCTTTCTCCAAAATTAGTGCAAGCAGCCGAAACCTTTTCTATTAAAAAGGGCGACGTAGCTGAAATAGTAACATTTTTTTTTTAAATCTTCAGTTGATGCAGTCCTTCATAGATTTCTGTTTCTGATATCTTTAAATTTTCTAGGGCTAAAAATGCTAATATTTTGTGAATAAAATTATATATACAAATAAATCTTATAAAATTATTTAAATTAAAATAATAGTTTGTGATTAAATAATATAATGGTTTATTTTTTCTCTCACTTTAAAATTTTTTAATTAAAGGATAACATATCAGATTGTACGAATAAATTTATACAATTTTTTTGTACAAATAATATTACCCCAACTTTCTAAATAGTAAATACATAAAACTACATTGATATTTCTATATTTACTATATTATAACAATAATAATCAATTTGGTACAAATATTCTCCATCTGATCTCTAAAGAAGAAGCAAATGCATATACGCATACACACATACACACATAAAAACCAAATATAAAAGACATGGACCACCCATATGTTAAATGCTAATTAACAATTAATTACACTGTGAAACAATGATCTTCTTTTCTTTTAAGCTCAGAATTTGGTTCCTCGCTAATCACTGTTACAATACTTCTATTTTGAGTGGGAACTTCCTCAAGAAGTTGCAAAGGCTCCAAGGAATCTACAATATCTCTCATTAGAGGCCTTGCTTTTGGATTGTGGTTCAAGCAATGATAAGCTAGCATGGCTGCCTTGTGAACTCCTTTGATTGGATAATCTCCTTCTAATCTTGGATCTACAATGCTGAGCAATTTTTTCTTTTCTTTCAGCAAAGGAAGTGCCCAATCCGCTAGGTTTTGCTCTCTCGCTGGCCTCAACTTGTCTAGAGATTTTCTTCCCGTAAGAAGCTCGAGAAGAACTACTCCAAAGCTATACACATCACTTCTTGGAGTCAAATGACCTGCACACAAGAATATGTATCACATTTCAAGAGCTAGCAACTAGAGATGTGACATGTCAAGAATGTAACCTGTCATTATATACTCAGGTGCTGCATATCCGTATGTTCCCATTATGCGAGTCGAGACATGAGACTTGTCTCCCTCCGGTCCATCCTTTGCAAGGCCAAAATCAGAAAGCTTTGCATTATAATCCTGCATTGCATGTAACACAAGATGAACTTTGACTATAAAGAAGGAATGCTTAAGCATGTGATCTCATTTCTAAGAGACAACTGAAGGTTTCAAATGTATTAACTGCGTCTAACAGGATATTTGATGTCTTGAAGTCGCGATAGATTACAGGTTTTGCTGCTTCATGGAGAAAGGCAAGCCCTTTTGCAGATCCAAATGCAATCTTCATTCTGATAGACCATGGAAGAGGGAGCAATACTTCTGCACAAATGAAATGATGTACCAGCAAGGATCAGCATGTTCCACTGTTCATTTAAGCTTTCATCTCTATATGGAAATAGAGAAATCAAAGTAATATACTTACTGGAAAATAGGTTGTCCTCAACACTACCACGAGCCATGTACTCGTATATTAGTACACGCTGTTCATCTTCGCAACAATAACCGATCAATTTAACCAAATTTGGATGAGAAAGCTGCCCCAAAAATATGACTTCTGCCTGGAAAAATGCAACACATCATACCTCTTAAAATCAAAAGAAACTATTCTTCATTTCATTTAATGGTAACAAAGGACTTGAAGATTAATTACCAGCCATTCTCTATGGCCTTGAAAACTGTTATCACTATCATGAACCTTAACAGCGACCGGAATGGACTGAAGCCCTTCCCTCATGTCCTCGGAAATGAACCCTTTATAAACGCTTCCAAAGCCTCCTTCACCCAGAACGCGATCTTGCCTGAAGTTTCCAGTGATTATTCTGAGCTCATTATATGTGAAAGCAATCAATGGATTTGCAGCAGAATCGCGGCGCAAGTCTTCTACTTCTTTGGGGTTTGACGGTAACTTACTGTCATTCTTCTTTGGTTTCAGACTCTCATCTTTTGAATTAAAAAAACAAAACATAGCATAGCGAATTCATTAGTATTCTTCTTGTATACTAAAATTGAAGCATAAATCCACAACTTCTTCATCTTAGTTAGAAAATCTTAGCTTTAAGAACCAAAGGAAGCATTCTGAAATGGCAAAAACTAAGCAAAAATTGGGAATATGCTTTGATTTTTCTATTTTGACCGCAATGTGAAAAAGGACAGCAGATTTAACTGGCTTACAAAGTAAATACTTGAAAAGATTCATGTGAGACAACATAAGATTTTTTTTTTTTTAAGTAAACGGCAAAGTAACATGGCATCAAAAATTATATTCCAAACATTCAAATTAAAATAAAAGAAAAGAAATTAAAGGATAATCAAACAAAAATTCAAAGAAAATGGTAAGTTAGAATTCAAGAAATCAAAAGAAAAAGGAAAAAAAAATTAGACAAAGATTAACTCAAAAGCAGAGGAAAACAGAGTGCATTCTTGAATTAAATTTTACATCAAATCAAACTGAATTCAGCAGGTAAAAGGCATAATGACAAGAACCCTACTTCAAAATGTACAAGAAAATGAAATTTTGAACTGATTAGATAAATCAACTTAGAGAAAATGAAAACAAACCTGATTTTGCATTAGATGAGTCTATATATACAGAAGGCTCCCATCTACAACAACAATTTCCCATTATGTTTAAACTTAAAACTTAAAAAAAAAAAAAAGAAAAACCAACAAAAAATCAATTCCCTCAATAAAAACTCATCACCAAGGCCAAAATTTTCTCATTTTAAAAACAAAATAAAGCACTTCTATAAAGCAAAACACACACAATTCTACTCTGTTTCCAGAAACTAGTTTCTGGTAGAAAGACAGAAATGTACTGTCATGAACACGGTAATGAGAAAGAAAGAAAGTGAGAGAGAGAATGGTTGCTTGTTGAAAAAGTAATGGGGTGAATGTTGAAGTGGGGGCTAATGCTTGGCTATGGTGATTATGGGTCCACAAGGAGGCAGAGGATTTGTTTAAATTGTTTTTATTTTTTTTATTTTTGATTCCAGAAAAAAATTTGTAGCTTTTGTGGAGTTTACTTTCATAATATTTAGTGCGCATGTTAATGCTCTCAAATCTTTCTTCCTTTCACTATCATTCCCTTAGGCTGCAGCCTCTTCTTTGTTCACACACCAGTACTCTCTATATTCTATTATTCACTACAACTCAAACCCAATTGCAAGAAGCTTGTAACCACCTTTCCAAACTTTTTACTTTTTATAGTTTTAGTAATATTCTTGAGCTATATTCATGACTGGCCACAACAATAACAATTATACTAAATAAGTTAAGATTGACTACAACAACAACAATTATATCAAATAAGTTAAAAATCTACTATTAATATTGTGTCGTTTAGTCTTAAACCCAAGCCATTCTATTGGAAGATTTTATATGCTTAACCACTCAAACTACCCGTTGAAGGCTAACAACCTTCTTTTTCCACAAATAAAAATGGCCATTATCTAAAGTTGATCTTATCTATGATGAGAAAGTCTTTTATACAATCGATGCAAATCAACACATGTAGCATAGAGACATGCCCTCACTAATAAGTTGAAAGAGTAAGTGGTTTTTAACTATTCCAATACAAAAATAGATGGATGAGTTGAATCTTAAACCTTGTGGGGTTGATGGGCAAAGAGCAATTCAAATTGGAGAAGTGATGAATGTAGGCATGGTGATGGCGGTTCGACCTGTGGCAACTACAGTGATGGTTAATGATGATGAAGATGCATCTTTACAATTTCAATGGCTAAGAAAGGTTTAAGTCAAGATTGAAGAAGACACATGTAAACTATTATTTGTCTTGTATTGTTACCTTATCTGTATGATTATACCTTCGAATACATTTATATAGACATAGACAGATTAGAATTTCTTTCTTTTATTTTTTTGAGCATATTTCAATTTTCCAAGGAATTTGATTGATAGCGATGAAATGATTAAAATAGAGAAAAACCTTTCAACTATTGTTATATTTTATTAGAAACAGAGTTGAAGTATATATACCAATTTGAATAATATATAGATATAATCTATTCCTTGTGCTGGTGTCAATATATCCCTATATTTTAAGACAAAAACAATAAAAAGATAAAAATTCTTTTATTAAAAAGTGAAATTGAAGATGGTAGAAAATAATTTCTAACCCACTGGAAATTTCCCACCACCTAAAAATTCCACCTTCTTGAGCTCCTCCTTTTAGGAACTGTAAGATAATTTTGCATTAATAAACATAAAATATATAATTCTAAATTCATAGAATATACGCATAGATTATAAAATGGGAAAAGGACTATTCTCTACCCAAGTTTTAACCCAATCTCAAAAGTATACTCACGTCTGATGAAAACCCAAATACTCACCTATTTTTAAACCGTCGTTAAGTTTTTTGTTAAATATAGGGGTAAAACCGTTATTTTACTGTTTATATTCAATTTATATAATTTTATCGCATTTTCCCCTCCGATTTTAAAAATTAACTTTTCCCTCATACCTAAACTTTGAAAAGTGACTTTCAACCCCCCAAATCCCTAACTTTTTTTTCACTTTCCCTCTGACCACCAACGATGACATGACTGGAGGGAGAGTGACAAGCGTTTTCCAAATTTGGATGACGCTCGTCGACCTTCACTGGATGACGAAGCGTTGTCCATTCTTTGGAGGTTGGACAATGCTCGTCGACCTTCACTAGATGACGGAACCTCGTCTATTCTCTGGAGGATGCTCGTCGTCCATTCTGGATAACCCTCATCGTCTAGTAAGGACGACGCTTGTCGTCCAGATCTAGACGATGCTCGTCATCCAGATCTAGACCACGGTCGTCCTTCCTGGACAACGATCATCGTCTAGAGGTCGACCTTTAAAAGAAAGCTTCTCTATCGTTGTCGGAGAAAATGGCTGCATTTCAGCGAGAAAGAGTGAATTTTTTAAAACTTAATTCATGGGACAAATCTTAGTTTTTCAAATTAAATGGGGGAAATGAGATAAAACTTTAATTATTTAATATTATTGATAAAATAACATATTTGCCCCTTAACCTTAACATAAAATATGTGGGTGGGTTCTAACAGATTAAACTTTGGATGGGTATTTAAGTTTTTCATCAAGGGTGAGTACACTTTTGAGATTGGGCTAAAAATTGGGTGGGAAATAGTCTTTTTCCCTTATAAAATACTGAATTAAATATTAAGATTTTAGAAATACGTGGATAGTCATACAATTTGAATATGAAAAACCTTTGAAAATCCCTTGAAATTACTTGTCAAGATCACCTCTCGACGTGATTTGATTCTACTTTAGAAACCTCCCTCAATAATAGTTTTAAATGGGAAACTATACTACATTAGGTTTTAAAACAAAGACTTAGCCTATTTATAGTATGTTGATTGACCCCATTAAAATCTAATAAACTTCAAAGCCCACACTTATGTTGTCCACCCAGATCATAACTTTTAAGTGTATTAAACTTATCCTTATTGATCACTCAAACTCATCTGTAAATCAGTATTGAACTATTCAATTATCCGGTTTTATTAAATGAAAACCATAATTAATATTAGTCTATATTAGGAAATTTCTAACATTCTCCCATTTAGGCAACATTAATTATTTTTATTTTATTTAAAAAAACAATTTTTAACTCCAGATAATCAATATTTTTAATTTTAAGTAGCTACTATTTTAGAAAACAAAATAGTCTAAAGATAAATTATATTTTAATAAACAATTCAATTAATATGACTATCAATAACGAATCAAGATATTATTTATGTCTTTTATCAATATAAGACTGTCCTTTATCATAATTACTAATAATCAAATTAACACGAATTAAATCTGAGAGTGTAGCAAAAATAACTCCCAATAAAGTGATTATAACATATATTATGTCTTTGTCATTCATCTTTATGATTTCTTTTTAACCTTATATTTCAAAAGAACAAGAGAAATCTTTTTGCTTCCAACGACGCCTTTCAACCTTGCTCAAGATTCGTGAAACATACACATACAACTGTCATACTCAAAAGAAAATTTATCTCGAGATATATATTGTACCCTAACCATATATATATGTGTGTGCATCCATAAACAAACAAGTATGTCAATATGATTATGATCAATAAATAAATATATCAACAACATAATAATAATAAAAACTCTCATTAACCCTAGATATCAATAGAACATAAACATCTTCATGTTTTCAACATGACTTTATGAGTTACAAGTCTTATTCCTTTGGTTAGGGGCTTAAACTTTATCAACTTTATATTTTTGTACTTTATCGTCATGTTTCTTTTTTTTATAAGGTTCATGACTGTAAGATATTTTATTTTATATGTCTCAATTTACTGGTGGCCTTTTACCTTATTGCATTGCTATCATAGTAATTAAAGTCAACACCAAATAGTCTATTATGTGATCTTATGCACACACAGCTAGAGAAGTTATTTTATGGCAAACTATAATTTTGATGTCTATGGTTGAGGCTATTACTAACGACTACTTAATACTTTTCCAAATATTGCCCATCCAACAAGTATAATACTATATCCAAAAATAAACTTTAGTTTATCTTTACAACCACCAAAATCTTAATCTTTTGCAAGCATTTCATTACCTCTTAAACCATAACTCAATAATCAAAACTTAGATTTGAGAGGTATAAATTGATAACTTTCAATGCATAAATTATCCGTGCATTCATCAAGTTTTAACTAACATCATCATAAGGGACATTTCACATGGATTCCCTTTCAACCTCATTATTTACTTAATGTTTGATGTCGAGTTTATCTAATTTCACAATAGGCACATTGCTTGCCCTACATTTCTTCATGTTAAGCATTTTAAGCACACACTTCAAGTATGCATTTGAGATAAGCCACTAACTCCACAAGTCCTTTCATAGTGAATCGTAATACCAAGAGCAAATGATGTGTCTTTAAAATCCTTCACATCATAGGTCTTGAAAAAACCAACTTGATGTTAATATCACTATTACTAATATATTGAACCATACCATAAAGACAAATTCGCGCCCACTAATCTTCATATTTTTATATTGGTCCAATTTATTGTCATGAGAAGTAGATTTTATTGAAATTAAGACGACACTATCAAGAAGTCTATTTCAGTCATAGATAGACTTTTTAAGACCACATACCAAAAGCTTCATCCCTTATACTTTTGATAAAAACTTATTGCACCATATAGACTCCCTTACTAAAGCTTTCATTCAAAAAGACAACTTTGACATTTATATTTTATAGCTCTAATCCAAATGAGTTTCTAATGTCATAGGGTCTCATACTTTATTATCAATCACAAACTTTATCTTTTCTCATAACTTTAAAACTACCTTTCAAATTGATAATTCACAAAGACTTCTAAACAATAGTTTCACTAATGACAAAATCTCTCTTACTGGGATACACAAAAAAAAATTCTTAATGATAGCAAATCATCTTTTTATAGTAGACTTTCTCATCAAAGTTCTCATAACTATATCAATCGGATTTGACTCATTTATTATATGATCAATGACGTAACAACAAATTTATCTTTAATCTAATCTCTTCTTAATAAGATAATAAATTTTTACTCTAGTGAACTATCTTCAACTCAACCAAAACTTCAGCTTATGTTCTCAACATATTCAAAACTCAAAACAAATTTTTAGCGTAGATTCACAAATGAATTTATTGAGAACATACTACGCCACCTTGACTACTTTACCCTATAGATACTTAGTCACGATTTCTTATCATCATAACTTTATGGTCATGATTGAGTTTTACGACAACGTCATTTTAGAGTCCTACAATCTTGGCTAAATATCCATTATGCCTATATTGATAACTTTAATGTCCACACAACTTTCAATCATATATATGTGGTCTCATTTACTTAGCTTTTATCTACTAATCAATTTCACATCCAAAACTCTTAACCTAATTCAGGCAATGAAAAACCAATATTTTTTATTATTGCCTTTTTTTCTTTATAATTGGGCATCAATTGAACAACCAAACCTACTGTTAAAGACTCTTTCACTTTATGCTTCCTTTATTCAAGAGCATTTAAAAGTCAGATTAATAATATACCCCAAATTTGATTCTAAAACATATACTAATCTTGATTTGACTAAAGTCAAATAAGTCTTATGGTGCCTTTGAAAACCCAACATATACTCATTGATCTTTGACTCCTTTATGACTACCATACCTTATCCAAGTCTTATAACTCACTAAACCATTATCTGTAATTTGTAAGATGTTCGAGTAACCTTAATGACGAACTTCTTAAGACTTATGGTTTAAGATAAACCTTTAATGCGATAATCGATAATGGACCCTTTATAGCAAACAATTTAACTTAATGGATTTCTCCCACTCACCATAAAAATCCTATTATTCATAAAGTTGTTATCTTTGGCTTAGGTAGTTCATCAACTCGTGGGCCAAATCTTTATCCTTAACTAACAGTGCAAATTCAAAACTTGTCTTTGACTCTCTAGAGTTAAAGTTATTCAAGACCTCCATTATGCAATTATTATTATTGTTTACAATAATGGATTCTATTAGAAATGAGATGCAATAAGCAATATCATTGGCAATAAATAGCTTAAAACCTTATAAGCTATTATCCACGAGGGTTTCAGGCATATCATCATATAATCACCTTTGGACAAAGAATATGACATATAATTAGGGCCTTCAAGTATAAGGTTACAAATAAAAAGAACAAATAACTTTTAGAAAGTCTATTACCTTTGGACAGATAAACCCACTAGATTACTACTCTATTTCACACTATAAGGAAAAACATATGTTAATTGAAAAATCACAACCACCTTTGGGTTAATTGAAACTTTCACGACCAATGTTATTCCACAATCACCTTATGCAACTATCATTTTTTTTTACACATAATAACCACTTTTGGGCAGGAAATTATATGTATCAAATTGAAGAATGTCTCTCTTACTTAATGTAGAAATTTCACAAGTTTCAATGAATTCACCGCCAATGTTATTCCACAATCACCTTATGCAACCATCAATTTTTTTTACATACAAATAACCACCTTTGGGCAGGAAATTATATGTATCAAATTAAAGAATGTCTCTCTCACTTAATGTAGAAATTTCACAAGCTTTAATGAATGTATCACTTTGGCGATTAAACATTCTAACAACTTACAATAATTTTTACTAAGACCAAATAATATTGCCAAAATTAAAATTTCATGAGATATAACACCAAATTATCTCTGACAATCTTAACTAAGTATTACAACAAAATGTATTAGGCAATAATCGAAGTAGCTTTGAAATCATATAAACCACACCTTATAAAAATTCTCAATAATCATCATTTAATTACCTTTAGGCAGAAAAAATGGCATGTTATTAAGACCCCAGACACAAGGTTAAAAGCCATATAAGAACTTTTAGAATATATGGTTTTCGAAAGAAATATCACCTTTGGATAAATAAAACTTTTTAGACCATTTTTCCTTCTCTATCTAATATGAAATCACATGTTAATTGAATAAAATCAACCACCTTTGAGTGTACTGAGTTCTTCATGACTAATGTATTTTCAAAATTAACCTTATACATTAAAATTTTACTAGTGTATCATTACCAAAGGGAAAATTTTATAAGTCTCAATAATATACCACTTTGGTGATTAACATCATGAAAACTCACAAAAAAATTCCATTGATACTAAATATTATTACCTTTAATAAGATTTCATAAGATACGATACATTATTTTCTTTAACAATCTTTCTTAAATTATTGCATCTAACCCAGTAAATAATAATTTTGATCTAATAAGGTAACCTAACCACACACTACAAAGTTAATATTTGAATTCATTAATCTTAACAATAGGAGAGTACTTTATGCCATAATATTTAACCAAAAATTCAATTCACCTTCAGATGGAGACTTATAAGGTGTCTGATATATCTTTATATGCCACCTCAAGTTATTCACAAACAAATCATAAGTTCTTAATGCATGTCATGGATTGTTGTTTGTCTTTCATATGTTGTAAAGTGTATCCTTAAACCTTTAGTGTGATCTCACTTGCAATGATCATATGTTCTTATTATGCTTCACATGTTATCTTGAAACATTATAACAGGCTAATATACTCATTTGCACTTCCTACATGTCTTTACTCACCAATGTATGCTTAAACTAACCTTTATCCCCTCATAATTGCTACCATAAGCCCTCAATATGCTTCATGGGTTGCCCTTTACATGCATCCTATAAAATCTTTCACATACACTTGTATGCCCTAGAAAACTTAAAACCTTTTTAAATGCTCTCACAAGACAATCACACACACTAATATATCCAAATGATCATTCATGCATGTATATACACTTGCTAGGAACTAATTACACTATTTACAAGCATTAGCACACTTTTGGAAGATCTTACATTTTATTCACACTTATCTTAAGCTTACATGTATCTCTAAGGACTATAAACGCGTTAAATGAAGAAGTCTACTCGCTGCACGGGCCTCAAAATCAAACCCACTCAACATCAATCGCTTTAAGATCCATCACATGCTTCCATATGCCACTTATGTCCTTCACGCATGGTCATGCACCTTTGAAAAAGGGCCATGCGTGTTCACATATCTAATTTGGTATGCATGTGTGTCACTTTGCTCACACGGTTTTGCCATAGCACGTGTATTGCAAGCACATGTGAATGGGTTAAGCTAATTGGACTCGAGCGATTTTGTGTTGCATTCGACACTATTTGACCTTGACCTAGTCAACATGATTTGGTTGGCTTTGTAAGTCGGTCTTTTAGGTTTTCCTAACCCATATCTTACCCAAGAAAAATAAACCTTAAATCACAGATTCCTCACCGCTCTAACAATTCAAACGCCAGCCTCCGTCATCCAATCAATTTATAGGAATATAAGATATGACATCGACTTACACTAGTTTATTTTTGACAAATCAAATCGCTGGATTTTGTGAAAAAAAAAGCACGACAAATCAATGCCACAATTCCTGGCAATAGAGATCATTGGTGACAACTTTCCGAAACTTAATAGAGTCTAAAATCATCTCTAATCGATGATGATACTGCCTGAACACATGGATCGCACTAGAAACGTCAATGAAAAGATAGATTTTGCCTCAAATCATGGCTAGAAGATAGTCGCATGTAGTGGTGTTTCACATCCAGTTTCAGTCAAAAAATGATTTGAATTGCAAAATTAATTTTTTCAAACTAAAATTCAATCCTTAAAACACTAGATTTAGGGTTTTCAAAATCTAATTTCAGAGTTCAATTAATCGATTTGAATCCCTAATTTCAAATTGAATAAACCCTAATTTCAATTTTCTTAAAATTTTAAACCCTAATTCAAAAAGAAGGAATTCTTATTTTAATTTCAATAATTCACTAAAATTTCATAGCCATTACAAAATTCAATTTGCCAGAATTAATTTTAATATGTTTGTTCTTAATTCTAGAACTTGATTTCTCAATTCTAAATTAGAAATTAAATTCCAAACCCTAATAGAAATATACCTTAATTTGGATTTTCAGTGAAACCCTAGTTTTATAAAATTTATCCTGATTTCAATTCCTTAATTTAGATTCTATAACCTAATGTGTTCACTCTAATACCACATGTAACATAATTTTGCATAAATAAACATAAAATATGCAATCCTAAATCTGCAAGAATCTATGCATAGATTATAAAATATTGAATTAAATATTAGGGTTTTAGAAATATCTAGATTGTCACACAATTTGAATTCGAAAAACATTTAAAAATCACCTAAAATTACCTTGTCAAAATCACCTCTCAATGTGACTTGATTTTTTACTTCAGAAACTTTCCTCAATGATAACTTTGAATAGGTAAACTATACTATATTAGGTTTTGGAGTAGGGACTTAACCAATTTATAGTAGATTAATTGACCCCCCATTAAAGTCCAATAAACTTTAAGACCCACACTCCTGTTGTCCACCCAAATCATAATTTTAAAGTGTATTGGGTTTATCTTTACTGATCACTCAAGTTCATCTATAAACTGGTATTGGACTATTCAATTATCCGATTTTATTAAACCAAAACCATAGTTAATGTTAACTGGTACGTGTTGTCGTTGACACCCAAATTAAAATCCTAAATTCCTGCAACAAAAATGTAGTAAAGGAAAGTAGGGATCGTTCCCTCGAAGAGCTTTGATTAGTATGTCGTCACAAATAAATCAAAACAAAGAAATAAAGAGGGGTTTTGAAGTGAATGCAAATTATAATGAAAAACAATAAATAAAAATTCAGTAAAATAATCTAAAAGGAATAAATCAATTTAACAAACCTTGGTCTTCGGTCACATCCACCATTGGAACTACGATTGATCATCGAAACAAAATATCAAATTAATTATTCAAATATTCGTTGTGGTATTAAATTTACCTCTCATTCCTTACGATTAGTTAACCAAAAACATGTACTCCAATTAACCCTTATTGATTAAAAATTGGGATACAATCTCAAATTTAATTAAACAATAGCATTACGATTTAGAAAGACCAACGAAGCAAGACAACTCAAACGTACGACGTTGCATTTAATCTAATTGATTATTTTCCTATGATTTATAGTTTCTGACGCAGCAAACGATAAACCTAGTTGCCACTTCGATTAGATGGATTGAACAATTACGGATTCAGCACCTAAACTAACCATAGATTATATTAATTGATAAACTAATCGTGTGCCTTAGAAATCGATCAATACAATCATAAACAAATAATTCAGAAAGATAATCAATACTCGAATAAATAAAAAGATGCATTAAAGAACAGAATAAATCTCACAATCATTGTAGTTCCATGGTTTCAGATCCCTTCAACCAAAAAAAATTATTCAGCCACTGTAGACCATGTTTTTATCTCTAATTTTATAAGTACAATGGTTGATGATTCTCTAATAAAAATAAAAGTATCTATATTATCTCCCTACTAAAAATCTGGAAATTGAAAGTCAATCTTATTCTCCTAATCCAATCAAGCAAAGTAATACATATCTTCCCAAAAAGAAAGGAAAATATATGTATCTTTAATGTATATCCTTCCTCCAAAAATATTCTTCCTTATCTAGCTCAATTAATCCTCTTTTCCAGCTGGTAATTATCCCTTTCTTAGAAGCAAATTTTAATATTTTGTGGACTCTTGCAGTTGATCTAGGCGTTCAGATCTGTTTTCCGAATTCTGCTCTCATCTTTCACGTGCCCACGCCTAGTCTGCATTACGGAATTTCCAGATTAATAGATCTACTCCAGTTTTTTATCTTTTTGGCCCAACTTACTCCAAAAATGCTCAAAGCTTCCTAAATGCAAAAAGATAAGTAATTTCATTAGATTGAATTAAATTTTCACATAACATAAAGGACTTATAAATTAAAATAATAACAATTAATGGCGTTATCATTAACCCATATCAGGAATTTCTAACAGAAACAACCTAACTCACCCAGTAATAGTAACATAGTAGAAGAAAGAAAAAAGAAACTTAAACCTAATCCATCTAGTATTTGAAATTGATTTGTGTTAAGAATAGTTAAACATGCAATTTCATCATCACCACTACCAATGAAGAAACCTTAACCAATACCACAGGCAAACCGGTAGACTCTCCACCTCATCAAAGCCTATCAAGATAAGTGGTATTCTTTAGAGCGAAGCCCCCTCAAAGCCACCTTATTAGGGAGAAGTTTCCATAACTATTGCCTTACATTGGAACTACGACCACTCTAACCCATTGTCAAGTTATGAGCAATTTTACTACCAATAATTGATCAACTTATATGTCATGAAAAATATAAGCAAAGTAATTAATCAATGGTTTTCAATATAAATTGACAAGGTCGATTATGATGGATCAATCTTTAGTTAGTATTGTGTGAGATATCTAAGGGAGTCATTACATTTTCATGTCGATCTTCATTTTTTTTAGCAATTTGTTTAGCTATTGATTTTGTCATTTTCTTTGACTAATCTGAATTTTTTTATTGCATGCATATTAGATTTAACTTAAGGGTGGGGCTCCATTTCTACAAGGTTTAGCTAACGCCCCTACTTTGTTAAATCAACCAGTGTTGATAGAAAGTTTTTCAACAAATTCAAATATATCATAAATTCACTATACTAGTAAGTGGGCAATCCAACATTACAACAAATATTTAATTTAGGGACAAAAATTTTTGTCCCAAAAAATCAAAAATTCGTCTTAAAAAGTCATTCGAAATGAAAAATGAAATTGTCAAAAGTATGCTTTAACAATTGCTAAAACCTATGAAAAAACGGGTCATTAATAACTAGTCATTGTGGACGAAATATTTTTTTCATAAATAAAGTAGATTTCATCCGAAATAACTCTATTTCATCACAAAAAGATCACATTTAGAGACAAATTTTTTTGTCAAGTAAATCAAGGTCATAATAAGTTGGGGATACATCATGAGTGTTTTCTAATAACAAGCATATGAGTGTTCAACATGATATAAAGAAACATGATGCACAAGCTTAGCTCACACGCAATAAGACATTGCCCTTTTATTTAACCAAGTTGATTTGATCTGGCTAAAACTACACTAGCTACTATCTTAGGTGTGTAGGGTGGAATTCTCCTACTCACCTAGTATTGATCAAAAGACTTACGAGGTGATTGTCTCATGCATGAGCGGATGGATTTGTGCACATAATGTTTTCAAAAGAAATTTATCGGCACTTGTACACACTAAATTTGAACACGATTATGTGCTCAACAAAATAAGAAACGTGGTTAGATGTAATTTTTTTACCTATTCCTACATGGATGATCAAAAGAAACATGATTATATCCTTAGCATTTTATGAAATTAATTACACAAAAGACATAGTATGGTAAATTTTATGATTTACGTTGAAAACCTTCTGACTTATCCAAACACTTATAAATAAATATTAAAAGTAAAAAATAAAAAAGTTTTCCTTAATTGCACTTTATTATCAAGAAATTAACGCTAATATATCTAGAAACTTATAAAAGTTTGAAATCTAGCAATCACACTCATAAAATTCTTATATTTACCCTCATGCTAAACTTTTTTGAAAAAAACCCAAGATTTCACTTTATTGGGGTGACATATATCTTAATATGACAAATTTTAGTCACCCCTCAACTTGTAACTTTTGCATATACACTTTTTTGTCAAAGTTTAAATATAAAAATAATTGATAAATATATAACCTACGAGATTTTATTGTAGTTTTTTTAAATAGCACTAGATTCCAATTTTAAAAATTTGGACATGCACTGCCCAAAATTTACCTTTCTAACACTATCAAGGAAAATTACTAGAAAAACCCTTAGCTTCCATTTTCATCATTTACCTTCCCTCCTCCCCCAATCTTCAAAATTTGGCCTAAATAGTAAACAAAACTTTTGGGTTTGAAAGTTTAATGTCTATAACATTTATGTGAAATCAATTTTTAGGCCTCAACACAAAGGTCTGAAAATCAGAATTCATAAAGGTTTTTGCAAACTATAAAAAGACGACATTTGGTTGAAAATTGAAATGCATTGGAATTCATAAGGATGTCAATGACATATATGTGAAATCGATTTATACTATCTACGACTTTGAATAACAACTTTATTCAACAATTTGACAACAATTATGAATTCTATGTTGACAAGGGATAATAGAGTGGCTGAGATCGATGGGTTTTTGGTTGGATTTTGGTAAGTGTGATTGAGAGATTTTGGGAAATAAAAGAGAAAAAGGTTTATCTATGAGGGGCAAATATGTTAGAATGCAAATTGGTGATCTTTAAATAGTTAGTCTTTTTCTTATAACACCTTAAAAGATGGTTCTTTTAGTTAATAACACGGGTTTTAAAATGTATTTTGTATAATCTAATTCTTTTATTTTTGAACTTATGGTTACAAAAAATAATCAATCAATTCAAGCAACATTTTAGAAAAATTTGACAGATAGGGTAAACATATCCATACTCTAGTTTGCATTTTTTTCATTTGTAGAATCAGAATTGATCTAGAAGTAGCCACTTGAGTTTTACAACAATTAAATTATATGTACACATTTTGTATAACAAAATAGATACATCATTTGTACATCTATTTTTTTTATGTATATGTATTTTGAAAGATTCCTCACACTATGTAGTTGAGGATGAAATGGTCCAAATCTATCGTTTCACCCTCGGTTTGATTGGATTTGTATATAGAGTGAGAACGAGCAAACCCTTTCAGATGATCTTACCATGAGCAGTCCACACCAATTGAAAAATAACATAAAATTGTTAATTCAATATTTCACCTTAATTAACAAATATGTTGAAATTAGTTAATGTTACCTTATCGACATACAAATGGGGAGGTTTGGCAGGGGAATCCTCCATTGTTATCAAGTCAACCATTTGTACCCCCAAGATAGATTGAAGAAGTAATTTAATAGTATAAGTGATCAATATATCTGAAAATATACAAATTCTAATGTCGCCCTAAAAAATGAAATAGAAATAGTTCGTTTCTTCCTCAAATTAGGTTAATGGATCTTCCCATTGGAAATGATGCCTCATCTTGCTCTCTTTGTGAAATAACCTCTAGTAACATGTCCCCTTGTAAACTAATTTCAATGACCCTTTTACTCGAGTTGGGGATCTCAACAATTAACCACAATCATTCATCTTGAAAAGAAGGAAAAACAATTTAAATATACATAATAATATTAATAACAAATGGTTAACAAATTGATCAATAGCATTTCATAAAAATTATGATACTTCCACAATCGGGGGAGGTGTCTATAGAAAACTCTTAATCGATACACCCTCATGGCCTGTATCCTGTACGAATATTAATAACAAAATAATCAATGACATTTTATAAAAAAATAATAATAACAAACCTCAGGTGGGGGAAATGATGCAATTGAAAGGCCAAACGAGACCCTCTCATGGCCAATACCATAATCAAATATATAAAATAAATTGATCAATAACAATTCAAAAAAAATAGTAACAACAATTAATGACAAACTTGGGGTAGGGGAGGTGATGCAACCGAAGGGCTAATCGATACCCCCTCATAGCCAATACCCTGTACTAATAATAATAACAAATTGATCAATAATATTTCATATAAAATATAGTAATAACATTTCATATAAAATATAGTAACAACAATTAATTACAAACCTCATGTGAGGGATGTGATGAAATCGAAAGGCCAACAGGTGACGCCTTCCCAACACCGTCGTGAGTACTTTGCACAAAGTTAATATACATGTTAAAGAAATGGGTAAATACAATTTATAAAAGAAATAAATTAGATGTGGCTTTGTCACATGATCGACTGTAGTTGGTCATGTATGTGTGACGATATCCTTTAAACGAGCCACACAATCCTCTAATCAAGACATCCGAGAAGACATCTATTCTCGCATGATAGACATCTCGTTCCGTAAATAGGAAATCTCATGTAATATCATATTGCCCCAGTAGACCAATGTAACATCTAAGGGGGATAAAATGGGTGATGCAGTCAATAGATACTCATGTGTGGGGTGATCAGTAGCAGGGTTCTTAAACCCATGAAGATGTGTGGTCTCGATGACTGGGGTTTTAATGATAGGACATGTAGTATGTTCTATAATAGGGTTTGAACATTGTCAAATGTTTTAAGACTAGCAGTCTGTATGTCAATAGGTGACATTGTCAGAGATGTTTCATCTCCTAAAAAGAATAAGGAGGACTAGGGATCCAACATACTTATGTATGCAACAATATCAGCATACCATGGTGTAGTCTCCTCAATTAGTGATGGTTGGAGTGGGAAAGTAACATCATCTTACTCATTCGGATATATAATTAAACATATTTGCATTAATTAAAAAATCAATTAACTAATCAATTAATAATTACATATCTTATCACTGATGAATATAGTTTCCATATGACTCTAACCAAGAGCATCTCACATATGCCACCTAAATATCGATGGAGACGTATGGACAACAACCAAATCCACCTAATTGTACAAGGTGTTAATCGTCTCATATATCCAATACTGCAATATGAACATTAATAGTTAAATTCAATTAATTTTTTTCCTTGTCAATCAATATATATAATCAATAAATATTCACTTACCTAGAATGCAAGAGGGAATCCATAGATGTCATATTTATGCTTGTCAAGCATTTAACCAGACCAGATCTTGTTACTCGCTTGGGATATTGATTCGACTGTTATTTTTCATTCCGAAACAGCTCACGGGTAGGAATTAAACTTATCCAAGTGATCAACCAACTATAGATACTTTACAACTACCTTCTTTCATTGCTCAGTCCCTAGTAACATCATATTCAAACAATACAACAAGGCCATTTTGACGACATTGATATCGTCATCCTCCTATGGTCTAGTCGGGAAAACACGCTCTAAATTATGATACTATACCTTTTGACATCCTTGAAAGTAGTATCTCGAATCCTATCTTTGGATCTGCGTGGAATATATGATGAAAGTGTAATGATCTGACTGAATGGTTAACCAGTCATGAGAGCAAACTCGAATGAGTTGAATCTCACATCAACCCCATTAATCTTGAATGAAAACTCATTTCTACCTAAGTCCCGATATAACTATCGTAGCAGAAATAAGTATACTAATAGTCCACTGAACTTGATATCTGGTAATTAGAGGTGTTCAAAATTATTTGATAACTGAATCAAATTAATTTTTGAACTGAAAATCAAACCAAAAAATAGGTTATTTAAAAAATTAATTTAGATACCAGTTCAAAAATATAGAAAGATTAGTTTTTGATTCAATTATCGGTTTGTTTAATTTTTAAAAAATTGAATAAAATATTAATAAAATAGTGAAAATATTTTCAAAAAATGGAAAAAATAATAATTTTTGATAATTTTTTAAAATTCGTTTTAAAAATTGGTTAACTAAAAATTCGATTCAATTAATTGGTATTTTTTGTTCGATTTAAAATCGGTTCGATTTTAATTCATGACTTTTCTAAACCAAAAATTTAATTCAATTCAAAAAATAAACAAACTAGTTGGTTAACTGGTTTTGAACACCCATACTAGTAATCGAAGGAGATGTCTAAAAGTATCTCCTCTCAAACAATCGCAACTGCTCCAGTGTCAATATAGATCTAATCTTCGATATTGCGGTTTGCTAGACATGACATGTAACCTTTGTTCGAAAGTGTCGTGCCTCATCCGATATTCTTAATTCACTATCGTCACATTTTCTTTTATGAGAAATATCATGTAAAAAAAATTTAAAGTTTATAAGAATTTCATGAAAAACAGATATAAAATCAGAGATAAAAAAAGGTACATGAAATTTAAAAACTACATGTTGAAATACCCTATAATCAAAAAAATAAAAAAATCTATCTAAAATTAAAAAATTACATGGTAAAATACCCTAGAATTCAAAAAAATGAATTAAAATTTAAAAACTATATGTCCAAAAATCTTAAAATGATAGATATCGAAAAACGAATATAAAAATCGAAAACTACACATTGAAATATCCTAGAATAACAAAAATAAAAAAAATCCATTAAAAATTCAAAAATTACTATTCAAAATACTCTAAAATGACAAAAATAAAAAAAGGGACCTAAATTTCGAAAACTAACCGTTGAAATATCCTAGAATGACAAAAAATAATAAATCGATCTAAAATTCAAAAACTACTTATTAAAATACCCTAGAATGACAAAAATTGAATAATTGAACTAAAATTTGAAAACTATATATCTAAAAACCATAAAATGATAATTATCAAATAACAAACCTTAAATTCGAAAACTACATGTTGAAATATCATAGAATGATAAAACAAAAAAATCCATCTAAAATCCAAAAATTACATATTGAAATACCTTAGAATTCAAAAAAATTGAAAAACTGAAATAAAGTTTAAAAATTACACATCTAAAAATTTTAAAATGACAGATATCAAAAAACAGATCTAAAATTTGAAAACTACACATTAAAATACCCTAGAATAACAAAAACAGAAAAATCAATCAAAAATTTGAAAATAACAAGTTGAAATATTTTAAAATGACAAAAATAAAAAAAGGGACTTGAATTTTGAAAACTAAAGGTTGAAATACCTTGGAATGGCAAAACCCAATAAATCGATCTGAAATTCAAAAATTACATATCAAAATACCCTAGAGTAACAAAAATAAAAAAACTTAACTAAAATTTGAAAACCACACATCTAAAAACCTTAAAATGACAAATAACGAAAAACAGATCTGAAATTTGAAAACTATACGTTGAAATACTCAAAAATGATAAAAACTAAAAAATCGATCCGAAATTTCAAAATTATAAGTCGAAATATCCTAAAATGACAAAAATAAAAAATAGACCTAAATTTCAAAAACTAAACTTTAAAATACTCTAGAATGACAAAAACCAATAAATCAATCTGAAATTTGAAAATTATATGTTAAAATATCTTAGAATAATATAAATCAAAAAAACTTAATAGAAATTTGAAAACTACACGTTCAAAAATCTTAAAATGATAATTATTAAAAAACAGACTTAAAATTTGAAAATTACACATTGAAATACCCTAAAATGATAAAAAATAAAAAATTGATCAAAAAATACAAATCAAAATATCCTAAAATGACAAAAAGGACTTGAATTTCGAAAACTAAACGTTAAAATAGCTTAAAATGGTAAAAATCAAAAAATCGATATGAAATTTGAAAATCACATCTAAAAACAAATCTAAAAAACACATAAATCAAGAAACAAACCTAAAATTTGAAAACTACACATTGAAAAACCTTAAAACAGGAAAAATAAACATAAAATTCAAAATCTAAATATTAAAATAATTTATAATGATAAAAACAAAAAAATCGGTCTGAAATTTAAAAATTGCATTAAAAAAAAAAAAAAAGTCTAGAAAGCACAAAAATCCTTGCCCTCGTACTTAAGGGTTAAGTTATTGCTTTTGATTGCCCACCCTTGTTCAGACGAAACAAGGCTCATGAAGGCCCAAAAAGATAACCAATAGCAGATCTCAACGTATGCTGTCCAATTAGGGTTTCAAACACTACCACCCCAAGCAAGACTTGCAAACCTTTATTTCTCAAACTCCATCACCCGCAACGGCACCCAAACCCATCTCACCCCCTGATAAATAAAAAACAGTTGGACAATATACCCAATCAAAGCTCGCCACGTGATAAATCTACCCAATAAAAAAACAGAAATGAGATCATAAAATAACCCCCAGGTGAGATCCAGAAGAAGGCGTCCGTGGTGGTATTTGAATCACCGCTTTTGGACTGTCAAAACCCTCTTTCCTTCGCTAAACCCAAACCCTTGGCGGCTGTGTGAGAAGAGTTTATCCTTTTCCAGTTACTTGTCTTTTAGGTTTCTAAAACTCCTTTTTTCCCCCAATTTTTTTTTTTTTAGGGTTTTATAAGGTTACAAAGCATCAAGATCCGTTCATTGTTGTCGTTGTAGTTTTGTTGTTGTGTTATTCATGGCTACTACAGTTGCTTCTCCTGTAGATCGTATCCTTTTTCAAAATAACCATTTGGCTATGTTTTAATTTCCTTGTTTTGCGTCTGGATCTATCTGGGTTCTGGTTAATTTTCTGTTTTTCAATGTATTTTAATTGTATGTTGTGTCGATCCGGTTTCATTTCGAGACTTGCGCGTAATTATTGAGGTTTATTTGGTGATTTCTCTTTTGCTAGTGTTTCAAAGTTGGAGTTTTTATTAGGTTTAATAAGCTTAGATTTGTTGAAATATTGTTTGTGCTAGTATGTCGGTTTGTTTAGTTTTGGTCTGTATTGATTCAATTGCTGAAATTTTTGTACTTTTGTAATATTTATTGTTTTTGGTATGCTGGTAAGATTTTTTGTGGCCAAGGATCTGAATTTTATTGTTCACTGATTGCGGTTTTGTTACAATTTGAATGCTGTTTTTTCTAGGTCATGGGTTGTTTGTTTGATGAATTATAATTCTAGTAATTGATTTTTGGATGATTCGTCGAAAAGAATATGTTATCCTTTACTATGCTCTCTTTAGAAGCTTCAGATTTGCTTCAGAAGTTGTCGTTAGATTCACAGGCCAAGACTCTTGAAATTCCTGAACCCACCAACAAGGTAGAATATGCTTGCTTTAGCAATTGTTGCGTTTTCCTTGGAGGCAATTTTAGTGGTAATATTTTATGATGAATGAAAACTAATGGTTCCTTCCTGGTTTGATTTTCCACACAGCCTCCAGCCAATCAACCTGGGTCTGTTGACTCGGGCAATGTTGCATTGGGTCAGATCCCAACAGAGCGGTCTGGAACCCCTTTTCTGAATGATTTTGTGGATCCCAATGCGTACTTTGTCCCTAATGGTTATCCTTCTACTTTCTATTATGGAGGTAAGGACTAGCTTTTAACCTCGGTCAATGGGATTTATTGTGTTGAGTTTTTCAATTGTATTAGAATTCTGGATTGCTTGTATGGTGCTATATAGTGTATGTCATCATGTTGATTTGAGTATATCTACATGTAGCATTTACCATCTTATTAATTTTTGTAGGGTATGAGGGGAATGTGACCGAGTGGGAGGACTGCAGATATGTTGGTCAAGATGGAGTTGAGGTGGCATCTGTAAGTTATCATTATTTCAAAATGATTTGATGTGTCTGGGATCATTTTTGCACAGTTTATTTAGATTTTTGACAAATTCTTATTTTTGCATATGATAATATTATAGGGATTGTATGGGGATAATGGGTCACTTATGTATCACCATGGTTATGGATATGCACCATATGGGCCATATTCACCAGCAACTTCACCTGTTCCAACCATAGGAACTGATGGTCAGCTATATGGACCTCAGCACTACCAGTATCCACATTACTTCCACCCACTTACTCCAACCAGTGGTCCATACTCCCCTAATCCTGTTGCTCCACCTCCATCAGATGCCACCACCTCTGCAGCTCCGGACCAGAAGCCTTTGCCTGTAGAAGCAGCTAATGGGAAAACGGGTACTGTTGCAAATGGAGGAGGGAAGGGGAGTAATGGTGCTGCTCCATTCAAACCATCGTATCAAACCTCTTCATTTAATTCTAATAATACATATGGAAGGGGTTCATTGCCTGGCTGTATTCCTACATCTGGCTATCAAGATCCAAGGTTTAGCTTTGATGGGATACGGTCTCCTAACCGATGGTTGGATGGCTCAATGATTTCAGATTCACAGCATAGGCCAGTTAATAATGCAAACAATACTACAATTTCAAATGGCAACAACATAACTTCTTCAAGAAATCAAAATTACCGTCCAAATTCTCATTACATGGTATGTTTTATCAACCTTTACCTGTCTCATTTTTTTGGTTTGGATAACGATGGATCATAAGAGGAAATTAATACTGTGAACCAATTTTATGGGAAAATTGTGGAAGATAACATCTCTGAATTCTTTTGTTATTCAAATTCAATTTGATGAAATGGATATTTTTGAGTTTGACGGTATGCTGTTAATTATTTTCTTTGTTACTTGTGTATGTATAAAATCTTCAATTTTTTGCAGTATCATTTTAATGAGACTGAAATATATTTTTAATTTACTTTACAGGGTTTGCACCAACCACGACCAATGGGTACTGCACAGGGTTTTATGAATGTTAATAGGATGTATCCAAACAAGTTATATGGTCAGTATGGTAACACTTTTAGATCTGGTATGGGCTTTGGCTCTGACGGCTATGATTTACGAACAAGTGGACGTGGTGGATGGTTGGCTGTTGATGGAAAGTATAAAACCCGGGGACGTGGCTATTTTAGTTATGGTAATGAGAACATGGATGGTATGAATGAGCTTAACAGAGGACCAAGAGCCAAGGGTTCTAAGAACCAAAAGGGCTCAACACCTGTTGCATTAGCACTTAAAGAGCAAAATGTGCAGTCAAATGGGACTACTGATGAAGAGAAGGCAACTACTGCGATTCCAGGCAGAGAACAATACAATAAAGCTGATTTCCCAGAGGATTATAGTGATGCTAAATTTTTTGTTATTAAGTCATACAGTGAGGATGATGTCCACAAGAGCATCAAGTATAATGTCTGGGCTAGCACCCCAAATGGAAACAAGAAACTTGATACTGCATACCAGGAAGCTCAGCAAAAGTCTGGTAGCTGCCCTGTATTTCTTTTCTTCTCGGTAAGGATTTGGTGAAACCAATCTAAATTATTTGTTATTACCATTTCCATTGCATTTTGATATCAGTTTGAATTTTTGACAGGTCAACACAAGTGGGCAATTTATTGGCCTTGCTGAGATGGCAGGCCCTGTTGATTTTAACAAGAATGTGGAGTATTGGCAACAAGATAAATGGACTGGCTGTTTCCCAGTGACATGGCATCTAGTGAAGGATGTACCCAATAGTTTGTTGAAGCACATTACTCTTGAGAACAATGAGAACAAGCCTGTCACTAACAGCAGGGACACCCAAGAGGTGGTTATAGTTATATGCATATCTAATCAGTAACACTAAAAATGAACCTTTATTTGTATCATCTTCTTGTTTCTCCATACTAATTGCCAGCTTTAATGGGTTATGCAGGTCAAGTTAGAGCAGGGAGTCAAAATGATCAAAATATTCAAGGATCATTCTAGTAAAGCTTGTATTCTGGATGACTTTGGGTTTTATGAAGCTCGGCAGAAGTCCATTCTGGAAAAGAAGGCGAAACAACAGCAATTTCAAAAGCAGGCAAGATATGCCCTTTTCCAGAATACCAATTTGATATCCAGTTTTTCTATATATCGCCTTCTACTTAGAATTTTTTGGACAATATCTGTTGTCATTGAGGCTAAATTTTGTTTGTATTTTCCTTATCTTTGCAATACGCAGGTGTGGGAAGGAAAGCCCACTGAGGAAAAGAAGGAATCTTGGAATGGTGATACAAAGTTGCAGAAATCATTTGGTGTTGCCACAGACTTGAGCAAAGAACCTACTTCCACAGCTCAGGCAAACGGGAATGTGAAGATTTCAGAGAATGGATCAGTTGTGAAAACTGGAGATGCCCATAAGGGTGGCAAACCAGTTGTAACAGAGAAGGTGATTTTGACAAATGGAGTTGCAAATGGTTGCTAGTCCCAGCTGGTGCTGGAAGGCGGTCTTGTTAACTGGAGCCTTTACTGGAGGAGTTCTGACAAATTTTTGAGCATAGTACAGAATCCAACTTCTCAACAGTTTTCTGTATAACACGGGGCCGCTATATTTGATCTTGCTGCTTAAAAGAGTCAATATTTCATTGAGGGGTGGAATTTCACTTTGGAATTTTTATAGAATGGTGTGGCAGGGCTAGGCTCGGCAGAATCCAAGTAGTATGCCCCATCTTTTAATGGTGGGCTGATTTTTATATTTTTAATTTTCTTTTTCCTTTTCTAAGTAGTGGGTTATCTTCTAACAAGTTTTCATCTAGGGTTTTGGGTTTAGTAATTCTATTTTAGTGGTTTGTTTATGTTTCCATTTTGTATTTCTCTTAGTATTTCTCCTGCCTTACGTGTTTGGTAATTTTCGATCTTGTAAGTCTAGATGTGGTGCAGCTTGCCTTTTTTGTGGTTTTTGTGAGAGAGAGAGAGAGGCAAGGTGGAAAAATACTGCAATGTAAAACAGAGCTTTTTCAAGTAATCAAAGAAATAGAGTAACATTTTACCATTTGGTTTATCATCGTATTATTATAGAGGTGTCAAAGTTATTCCCTACATTTATTGTAGGGTTTGGAGGCAGCTGCATGTACATTTTATTTATTGTATTGTAACTACAGATTTTTTCTTTTATATGTATTTTTTCAGTAATGGGCATTATTGTTACTTTCGAATATAAAAATCTGTGTGTGTGTTAATAAGATTTTTTTTTTTTTGACCAAATGGTTTACACAATTAAAAGTTTTATACAAAATAGTCTATGATAGCCATATAGAGAATATGTGAGTGGATCCTAATATCTACTTCAGTGTAGGATAAATATAATTAAAGAACTATACTTTAAATAGTTTTTTTTAACAAGATTCAATCCAATATTCAAGAGTTTATGTCTGTGATTATATGATTAACGATTCTAGAAGAATGCTTTGACAAAAAATGTGTATATAAATTACAAGAAAATTTATGCATAAAAAAGAAAAAAAAATCACAGTTGTTTATTCAAGTCAATGATGTTTTTCCGAACCACATTTTGGTCCGTGTTAGCACAGGAAGAAGGCATGACTAGAAGATGAAACAAAGAGTCAAGAAATTCAGTTTTTTGTTTGTCCAAAAAGTTCAACATCATGCTGTTATTAGTTTGTAATTAAATAACGTGGTTAAAGCAATAACAGATGATCATGTTTGTTGCTTTCCATGCAGGTAAGCCATCAAGTTCCGGTGACACTGAAATTGCTGCTTCATCCTCGATGGTAGCTTCCTAAGCATTTGGGCACAATTAATTTTCTGCTTCTTCTTAACTTCTTATCAATAAAAAAAGCTTTCCTAAAAGGAATGTTGGTTCAACACCCTCCCTGTAAAGTGATGAATTGCCTGCCCATCTTTATACTGCAATGGCTGCTTTCACATGTAATAGGCCTTTTATTACTTGAATACATTAGAATGGTCATTATGGCATATGTTTGCAATTCTTCAATAGTAATTTACTAATCAAAGGCCAACTCATCAAATCAGTCAATGAAGAATACCTAAATCTAATGGTGAAAAAAGAATACAGATGACTGAGAAAGCCCATTTTGTTGAAAGGGTCATTTTGGCATGTTTCAAACACTTTCGTCAACACAGAATTCTAGCAACCTAAAAACTATTGCCAGAAGAAAACAAGAAGAAAAAGAGGCCTCAGAGATCTTGGTGGATAAAAAATCATCAGATGGAGGATGAAGGAAAACACCCCACATCAAGAGTAGCAAATATTTTTCTGACATCACAGGCCTTCATAATTTTTAAAACCAAAAAGAGATTTAATAATGAATAGAAGGTGTCAGAAGTAGCTGGTTATCATTATCATGGAATAATCAGTGGGAATCCGTCTGATTTCTTTCATCACCCACCTTCCAAAAACAAATCTTTGTGCTTAAATCATTACAAAAATTCAAACTCTAACCCAAAATCCAAACGAAAATTGAAACTCTACAATGAAAAAATGTATTCTGTATCTACCTTGTCACCGTAAATTCCTAAAGAAGAAGAACGGAGCTAAAGGTAGAGTATACATACACGAGTTGAAGTACATACACACGACTTCACTATAGCCTAAGGATAGATTCTTTGATGCATTAAACTTGCATCAAACAATTGCAATGTTAGGCCATTAATCATATGCCTACCATTGAAATTTTGATACCCAAAAAACAATAACACAGAGGCCGTTTGGCTGCTCGGCTGAGGAGAAGTTAGAAGTTTAGTGATTGATGAATGATAGTTATTGGTTTCGTGGCATATATAGAGAATGAAGGAGAAACCCTAGAACCAGCAGCTAAGGCCCAGGAATAAGGCCCGGTTGCCATTGCCATTTATCAGGCCATTTCATTTGGTTTCTCATAGGATGAATCTTGATATGGACGAAGACATAGAGGTACCAGTTGAAATCATAGAATATCGAAAATTTATATAATATAATTTTTTAAAAATAAAATAATAAAAATTTTTAATTGATATATCATCATTTTAAAAAATATCACAAACACTCTTTAAAAATTAAAATTTTTCATATATATTCTTACTAAATTATCATTTTCTTTTAAAAAATGTATTGATCTATAATATATATCATATCGTAGAATACATTAATTATATCATATTAATTCAATACACCTTATAGTATATATTATTTTTCATTTCGTATTTATTAAAAGATAAAGATAACCATACTTGGATGGAGTGAAATTATTCACTGAAATTACGCTAGGCTAGCAAATGGAGTTCAGAATTATGAAAACATATTTTCTCAACAATGTAATTTCATTCTCTTGTTTATGTCTCAAATGTAGCATTCAAGTACAAGAAGAATAGAGAACAGGACTTTCAATGTCTTATCCTAATAGCGAAATATTCATGATTAACATTATACAAAAATATTGGACTTAAAACCACAACATAATCATATACATATTATCTGCTCTTTTGGCTGCTCTCAAGCATTGTTATTCACCAGTACTCATCTACTGCTAGTTAGACATTGCCCCACCAAAATGACATACCCAGATAAATTAAGCTCGTCAGGTTTCAAAGTCATAAAACTGAGGTTCTTTTACCATTTTGGTTGTGGGGTATTCTTACAATCTGAGCAGAGAATTGCCAAAAACTGTATCACTTCATACTTCAACTGGCATTTCCTGCTTAACCTCTTTGGCCTCAGTCATGTTGGTTCCTTCAAGATCCTTCAGAAAGGTCCTAAGACATCCATTGATTATGCGTGGTGCTGCTCCATCACAGAACCGTTTTGCAAGATCAACAGCCTTCAAGAAGAGACATTATGTCAAGGAGAAGCAAAAAGAGACAATGAAGAAATGGAGAAAACAGAAGCAATGAGACTTACTTCATTAATAACAATTTGGTGCCGCGTTCCTAGAACAGCCATCTCAGACATGGCCAAGTGGAGAATGCTAAGCTCCAAAATTCTTCCGGATGGCTGATCCTGAAGTACATCAACAAAGAATTTGTAAAATACTTCTGTGTACCATAGCTTAGAAAAAAACAACTACAAAGTCTCCAGATGAAAATGTAATGAGAATCAAGAGACTTAAGGTGAAAAAGATTGTTAATGGGTCCAAACTTGTTAGAATAATCTACTACGGGATAACTTCTGAAGACAGAACATATCATCATTAGGTGCATGCAAAACCAACAACCTAATAACGTTATCAAAAGTAGAAGATACAAAACACTCGGGGTAATTGATGGCAGAAAATGTTTCTAAAGGATATTCCCCTAATTTCTAAAACTCAGGTGAAATAGAAGAGTTGAAAGAGAGAGCAAATAAGATTAAACTGGCTCAAAGGATGACCAAACAAAATTAAGCCGGTAAAAGTCAAGAAAATATAAACTTGGATTTGAACATATTTAACAGTACAAAATTTTTACAAGATTATAACCATCACTGTCCTAAAAACCTTAAAGCATGAGCAAAGGTTTGAATTAGGTAATGCAATCCAGACCTTCCAATTTGGTGGGACAACTTTGTCAATAATACGAACATGACCATCCCATTTATCCACAACTGCAACCAAAAGCTTTCTCGTGAAACTGCAATAATGCATAAAGAAATTAGACACCTGGATCAATATCATATCTCTTCCTCTCACAAAGAATGATAGGAAGCTAGAACTTGAAATTCATATAGTGAGAATC
The DNA here is from genome assembly GCF_011075055.1 of Mangifera indica. Lineage (NCBI taxonomy): Eukaryota > Viridiplantae > Streptophyta > Magnoliopsida > Sapindales > Anacardiaceae > Mangifera > Mangifera indica. The sequence continues at coordinate 9,013,825 of NC_058145.1, read as the reverse complement.
CTGTAGTTTATTCCATTAGATGGCTTACCGCAAAAGCAGTTTGTTGTACACCAACTTTGGAGGAGCTGAAAGGACTTCTTCTTCTGAGATACAGAAATACAAATGGATTCAGGCTTATAGAAGAGAATAAAGTGATAAAAAGGAAATGAAACTTAATTTGTGCATAAAAATTTCAACACAATGATTTGCTATGCAAATAATTGAAATATCGTATAAAACAAAACATGACATTTTATTGGCATATATGAGTAGGCTAACATTTACAGCTAGAGTAGCACGTAAAGCATTAAACACGAAGCTGCTAAATTTGTCATGCAAATTAAGATTACCAGAATTTTTTTTTTTTCAAAATTCCTTGCACCTTCTAACAAATAACAATATAACAATTTACATGACAAAAAGCATTAACATCTCAGAATTTTCTTTTCAAATGCTTTATTACCAATTACAGACTCTTTCTCATCATTGTGTAGAAGTTCATCTGCTTCTTCAATTGTTTCCGTTGTCACAGGGGGGCCTCCAAAGCTCATATGATTAAATTCTAACAACAAGGCCTTGTCGAATTCATAACCAGGTTCTGAAGTTTAAATTTCAAAGAAGTTGATTAGATAGCCAAGTATATCAAAAAAGAGCAAGTATTCACCAACACCCAAAATTTGTTTCAAGCAATTCACACTTGTTTGTGCTACAAATTCCTAGTATAAAGCTGGCCAAGAACATAAGAATGAGCATCACCTCTTCTAAAATTTACTCTCTTCTCAAAAAGCCGAATAGGATCTGACCCTTCTAAACATGCAGCATAAACTATTAATCTGCCAATAAACCAAGAAATATTCATGTCATAATATCAGTATTGATTAAACCAAAAAAGGAAAACATAGCTATTACTACTAAGCGATGGACAAGAAATCCTTCAAATTGTTTAGTTGAATTATTTGAAAAAAGAAACCAAGAAAGAGAAGATAATGGTTTCAGTTTCTCCGGAAGCTTATGATAGTCTAATATTATCCTCCACTTGCTTGATAAAATAACTGAATGAACTTTGATGCATTAAGAATTCTCAAACTTCATACTAATCCCTCATAACTATAGTTAAAAAAGGACAAAAGTCTAAAAGCACAGAAGTTTTTTGTACAGCTTTCAGTTACTTTACAGTGACTAAATCTTATCCTGCACTCCAAAATGAACTCGGGTTATATCAGTTTGGCTTCAAAGTCATAGAACATAATCTACGATTCTCAAACTTCACATTACAATGCCACAACCAACACTAGAAAGTAATAAAAAAATTCTAAACTAAAGAAGTTTCCATACACTCTTCAGCTGTTTTCACAGTGATTAAACACAAAAGGGAATAACATAGAGCAAAAAAAAAAAGACATACAGAGCGAGCTCACGGGCGGCTCTGGGGCTGCAAAACCGGCCACTTTTATCAATCTTTGGCATTATGTTGTTCTTAGACGAACTTGTGGTGACAGCGTCTCTCGATTTCTCCAAAGTTTTATGTACTGCAAATGCTGGGCAAGTGACAAGAGAGCTTGAACCATGATAGTTTGGGGGGCCAAAGTTGACAAATTGGGAGTACTTTTTGAGGGAAGATGAAGTTTTGAGTTGGAATCTGAAATTAGTTTTTGAGGAAGAGCTTAAAAGTGATGTTGCCTCCATTGGAATGGCTCTTACCTCTGCAAAGTTTTCTGTTTTAGTTCTCGAACTTGTGGATAATGCTCTGGGAAAATGTAAATAAAATATCTTCCCTACGGCATCGTTTTAAATATTTGGTCGATAATTCGCCAACCCTGTTAAAATACAAAAACAGAAATCCTTTAAGATGAAGGTAACAAATAATAATGCCTACGACAAGCATAAATAGATAAAAAATTAATAAAAAAGCTATTAATTTGTATCCTAATAATAATGACATATCTCTGAAATATTTTAAATATCAAATAAGGTAACTGTAAATATATAGTAACATATCATTTAAATTAATACTTTTATTTAATTATTTTCCTTTCCGGAATCACAATATCAATTCAAATTAAAAAAATTTAAAATAAAACATTTTTATTATTAATTTTGTTAACACCCTCTTGTTTATGATTCCTTTGTCCAATGTTAAGGTAATACTCTAAAGTTTATCGTCACTAGTGTATAATTTATGTAATTATATTTTAAATTAATAAATTGACAATTATTATCTTACATTTTGTGTATAATATAGATAAATGACTTTGAAATTGTTGAACCGTAATAAAAGAATTAGTACGTGTTAACTATTCATGAGAACCTATGTTCATCTAAGGTAGTCATTCTTAAAACATCTATAATTCAAATATTATCTTAATTAAAGACACATATGATATAATAAGAACTATCATAATATTAAATAATTTCATCAAAATGTGGTAACAAATTTCATGTATTAAAATTATTTATTGATAGTTTGATATAACATATAGGTGTATATTATAGACGTGTCTACTAAACAGCCCTTCAAAGAGGATTTTATATAGATAGGTATTTTAGTGTTTGTGGAATGCATTCTTTTAGTAAACAAAGATACATGGGATCATTCAATTTAAAGGCACTAGAACGTCTTGTACAATGATTAATAATATAATTAGGTATATATTTATATGTATCATCACGTGATTGGGTGTTATTTTATCTTACTCAATCATATAATAACATACTTAAGTGTGTGTTTATTTATATACTTACTTATATATTCAAAATAGATACACATAATTTAATTAGTTGAGATATATACGAATACTACGGTGCAGAAGAAGAATATAAATTTAGATATACAATCTCTAATTTTTCTAATTTAGAATGACTTTTATATATATGTTTGGATCGTTAGAAAGATTGAAATGACCGTTGAATTTGAAGAAATATTTGTTAACATTTAAAAATGACTTCTGTATATTAAAATACAAATATGTACGACTGTTTCTCACCATAAAATCAACTTTTCAAGTGAGGTTAACCTTGTTAAAAAATCCCCAATGGTCAAATTTCTCCTCGTGCCACACGTTTGTACAAATGTACAAATATTATATATGGTTGTACATGGCTTTATTGAATAACCTTTAGAAGAATTCTAGAGCCATGTACACCTTCCATGTATGGAAATATGCACAACTAAAATTTGGCCTATATACATGCTTGCATAGCTTTTGTACAAGTGTTTAATCATGCATTGCCTTGGTTTGACTTGATCTTTGATGCATGATTTCTTGTGTATAGGAGAAGAAACTCCATATTTATAAAGACACACAAATGTGCATGTTGCAAATGCATGAGCATACATTAACTTTTGATGCTTGACTTGACTTTGATGATGTACAACTTCTTCACGTATGAGACAACTTGCTCATGGCTCTTCAATATGCTTATGTATACTCGTTCATATTTGGAGTGTACAGGCATACATTACAGTTTGACCAAGGCTCGTGTTGACTTGGGATGCAAGTGCACGAGTTGATGTGTACAAGAAGAGGGTGTTCGTGATTCAGCTATGTATAAGGCGTGAGTCTTGAGATGTATTGATGTATACGCCCTAACTTATTGAAATCAAATTCTAGTGACTTGTACGTATATGTATATGCATGGTTCTGTTCTTTGTCTTGTATGATTTCAATCTAAAATATGTACATGCATACATCTTTGATGCACGGTTATACATAACCTATAATTTCAATTTTTTTCCAATTTGGTCATAAATTAATTTATGTCTTGGACAAATTAAAATTTTTCACTTAATTATGTAATTATCAAAACACATAAGAACGGATAGTTATTGTCCTCTGTATCTAACCATAAATACTAATTTAAATATTATCAGAAAGGAATATAGTTGCAATGACTAGGATAAAATTGGTTCTGATAACGGCAAGGAATACATGAATATAAAATGATATTTAATAAATAATTATGAATATATCCTATAAAATTTCAAGTGCTAAACTATATATCACAACACAATTTGTAAACTATCAAAGAAACCCTGTATTTTCAAAAATTTTGAATCATCCCGAAAGGTTAATACTTGAACTCTAGTCGCCACTCCTGCTTTGCCCATATTACATCTACCGGGTTTATCTAGTTTTATACATATTCTAACTGAAATTCACATCAATTTTTTCATACAAATTTAGAAATGAAATTGATCAAAGGTAAAGTATCATATACTTATAAATAAGATTTACTACAAAATTCAGAGGGGGAAAAAAAAAAGAACAAGGTATAAGCAATGTTTTTAAAATCAAACTGGTAATCAATTTAGTTGTTTTATTGGTTTATGTTTGATCGAAAATCAGTCAATTCAATTTATTATCAAATTATAATGAATAAATTTTATTTAAAATTTGTAAAAAAATAAAATCAATTAGAATATTTATATCTATGATGATTAAAACATATCATTTTTAAGGAGTAATAATTATTCATTTGATTTTAATGAAACAATTAAAATAAAAAAATATCTTAATCTCATGATATAAAAAAAAAAATATAATTCTATAAGTTATTGTCTATAGAAGACATTTCAATAGATATGAGATTTTTTTTCTTTTTCATTTTATTTTTGGCCTTATTTTTCTTTACAAACCTTTAAAAATTCATCAAATCTAATATAAAATAATCAAATTACTCAAAAACAATTAAATTTTTCAAAAATGTCCTAAAATTTGGTTAAATCTAGTTTTGTTGATTTTGATCAAATTTGACCGAGTCAATAAATGAATCGCTTTTGAATATTAACCAGATCAAACTTAAAGTCAATTCTTAAATTGAACCAGTCAATCCAATCTGATTTTCAAAATAATGGGTATTAGAAATTACTAATACCTCATAAACAACGGAAACATTTACTCATAACTTACTTTTATCTAAAATTAATTAACTTAATAATTATACTTGTAACTTAAATTTATAGTAACAATGGAAAATTTACTTTTAAAAAAAAGATATAAATAATCGCTCATACCTCTTATTTCTTTGATTTCTGAACAAATTATACTTTTATCTCAAATTCACATTTTTTTTTGAAGAATTGATTAAAAAAAAGTGATTAAAATGAGTTATTCAAATTAGAAACAATTCATGTCTACCCTAAATATATTAAAATTTTACATTTAATTCTTAAAAAATATAAGAAATAATGTAAGCAAATGCTTAAGTACTTGTATTAAAATAAATTTGTTGTTAGATTTTATTGGTTTTTAAGTGAATTTTAGATGAAATTGTTAAAAAAAAATACAGATAGTATTTAATTTTAGTATTGAAATAAATTGACTATTATATTATAAATAATATTATTTGTATTTTTTTTATATAATTAAAATATTTAGATGATATTTTATTATGTAATTGAATATTATTTTATTTTTAATTTAAAATTATTTAATTATATGATAAAATATTATTTATATATTTAAAAAATTATGTATAATTTTATTATTATATTATTATTAATAGTAATTATTTTAATATTAACCCTCAGAAAATAGTATTTTTAAGTACCCCGAAAAATTTCAACTTGTCACTTTTTATGTGTTTTTCATTTATTGGCACACCTAAAACCCCAACCACTCTTTGAGTCTCTCTGTCTGTCCCTGTGTGCGAACTGGGCAGTAGGAAAAAATTGATTTTGAAGAAAAGATGAGAGTTGTTGATAATTTATTCGCCATTGGAATAATTTTGGGCTTTTTAGGTTCAATTTTGGGCGGATCAACAGCTTCCTCTTCTCTTCTCAGTGACCCTTATTATGGAATTTCTCCTCAGGGTCGGTACCTTTTTTTTTTTTTACTGTTAGTTCCAAATTATGGTTTTTGAGATGTGGGATTTTGATTTTTTTTGGCTTTTGTTTTTTTTGATACCCACCCAGATGAGAATTATTACAAGACTTCGTCTGATACTATCAAATGCAAAGATGGATCCAACAAATTCACTAAAACTCAGCTCAATGACGACTTTTGTGACTGTCCTGATGGCACTGATGAGCCAGGTTCTTGTATCAATTTTCCTATTATTTATAAGCTGATTGTTAATCAGATTTGCATATTTATTAGCAATGTCATTGGATTTTCTGTTGTTTTACCTAAAAAAGGTTCGATCTTATTAGATGTGAAAGATGGTCTATAAAGTTCCTATCTTTTTACAATTACGAACTCTATTGCACTTACTTTTTAAGAGAAAACAGAAACTCATTTGACTTTACTGTGAGTCTTAGTTCACTTGGAGATGGAGGTAGTTTTGTGGTTAGGTTTTCGTTTGTTTTCTTAAACCACTTACTGTTTCTTATTGTACTAGTCAATTTTACTTCTATAGAGTTTATATATTGTTGTTTTATAGTTATCTCTTTGTTTATGTTTACGCTATATGTTGTGAATTACAGGAACGTCAGCATGTCCAAATGGAAAATTCTATTGTCACAATGCAGGACATGCTCCTCTTAAGATATTTTCTTCCAGAGTGAATGATGGTATTTGTGGTAAGTTTGTTGTGACTTGAAATACTTGTGTATATCCTGTGAATATTCTGAAAGATTGATGTTGAAATTGTTCATTTTTAAGGATTTGAGAAATTGCTCTTAGGGGTTTGTTTAACACTCTGCAGATTGCTGTGATGGGAGTGATGAGTATAGTGGTATCGCAAAGTGCCCAAATACTTGCTGGGAGGCTGGCAAGGTGGCTAGAGATAAGTTGAAGAAAAAGATAGCTACATATCAGGAAGGTGTTACCATACGAAACCAGGAGATTGAAAAAGCAAAATTTAGCCTGGACAAAGATGAGAAAGAGTTATCAAAGTTGCAAATTGAAGAAAAGACACTGAAAGGGCTCGTACAACAGCTGAAAGGTATGGCATTGTAGTTTGGTCTTTGTAAATCTCTCCAGTCTTCAACTATATTCAATCATTGATTATTCCGAGGTTGTAGCCTACTTATAAGAGTTGTATGCATAATTGATTTCCACAGAACACTCTCAATTTTCACTCAATGTATGTACATTTAAGTTGTAGTTTATGTTATGGAAGAATGCCAACATTTGATATTGTTCAAAAGTCACCCTAGGAGAAAAAGAGGTTAAAAGTTTAAATGAGTTAGGTTGCATCCTTAATTTGTAATAAGCTTCTAACTTTGCAGATGAACTGGTTGGACATATATTAACTGAACTAGATGAATGGACTACAAAAATCTAGTGGGAAGAACATGATGTGCATGTCTCATCATAATCCATGGTTAAAAAATTCTTTTAGTCCTTTAAGTTTGATAGTACAAAGTCAAAGGTGACTTAGCATTTCATTAGGAGGATTCTTTAGAATTATTGGTTTTGCTATTTATCCTTCTATAGGCGGCTCTCCATTTATTCTACTTAACAAAGCTCTAATTGGGGTTGGTATCATAAATGCTTTTATTATGCACTTCATTGAGTCTGTACATTTATAATTTTTCACCTTTCCTTTTTTGCAATTAATTGACCTTTTAATCTTGTATTTAATCACTCTTACCTCATTGCTGCAATAATCCAGGCCTTGGATAAATGTAGCCTACTCTAGTGTGAAGATTTTCCCTAATCTTATCTTGATCTATTTTTACCTTGACCTGGTTACTGTTACATTTTTTTTTCGGCCAATGTGTTGATACATGTTTACCTTAACAGTCCATTTATGATAAGATTTTTTTCTTTTGTCTTGTACTTACATTCCTTTATTTCCAGCATCATACTTTTACAGAGAAAGTATTTCTGCTCCTTTCAGCATCAATTGGGAAATCTTAAACTTGAGAGCTATTTTATGGTTGTATGATACTTATGTACCACTCCTTGATTACATAATTTTTACTGTAATTCTATAGGCAATGTCTGTTTCTAATGTGGAAAAAAAGTATGTAATTACTGAACCTACCATATTGTAAATGAAGTGAGGCAACCCCAATTTATTATTTTGCCCCTTTTTTCCCATATCCTGCTCAAAGTTTCTAATTTTAAAAACTATAAAACTCTTTGCTCTTCATTTTATATTGTTGACTCTGCATGCCCTTTTCCCTCATGGACTGAGAAGAGCTTCGTCCCTCAAAATTTGGTTAGTATGCATGTTGTCAAATTACCTTTTGTTGCATATAGCTTGTAGTGGTGTTTGATCATTTCTTCTACTGCTAGATCATATCCTTATACTTTTTGCGTCGTTGTCAATGAAATTGTATCTTTTCCATTGGGTGAATAGAGTTCACTGTCATATAAGTCTTTTTCTTTAATTCCCATGCAGAGCAAAAAGAACAAATAGAAAAGGCTGAGGAGAAAGAGCGTTTACAAAGAGAAAAGGAAGAGAGGGAGAAGAAAGAAGCTGAGGAAAAGGCTCTAAGAGTGAAAAGTGAATCTAGTGATGAACCTAAGCAGGAAAATAATGATGTCCAGGAACATACTAGCTCTGAGAAGAAGCCTGATGATAGTGCACATGATGATAAAGTTAGAGTTTTGGAGCATGCTTCTAAAGATCAGGTTAGACTGCTCTTTAGTTTTATGCTTAAATGTCATCATTCTGTAAGAATGAATGTGACTGCATGCAATTTTGTCACTCTCTCATTTGAATTTTGAGTTTTGCAGTAGCTTTTGAATTTTGAGTTTTGCAATAGCTTACCAATGCTCTGGTGATTGCAACTTGCCTTTTTTCTCTATATAACAACTGATTTGACATGATTTATTTACAGTCATTGTTGCATTGTAATGGATGTTGTGTTTTGTTTATGACAATGTTGTTAATGCTTTTAAGTAATGTTTAATTGTCACCTACTGGTTCCTATTTATGGGCACACTTTGGATCATGTTTATATGTATAAGCTTATTTATGGATGTTTTTCTGCCCTAACTAATTTAATATCTTGGTGACTCTGCCCTGTCCTTGCATAATAAAAATTATTTTCTTTAAGTTCTCACATGCCTAGTTTTGTTAAAGGATTTTTCCAAGGGCAAGGGTGAAGATGATAAAGCAGCTGAAGCTGAACATGTTGTCACTTCCTATAATGTGGAAAAACCATCAAATGAAGCAGAGCAGGTACTTGCAACCATTTGACTTTTATATATTTTTTTACAGAGTTCCACTTGAGTCTTGCCATCTTAGCAAAAACTGTTGAATAGTCTTGCATCTCAATATAGAATGCAGATGAAAAGAGTGAACAATTTGTCTCACCAAAAAGCGAAGACAGATCTGCAGTTGTACCTGACACTGGTCATGTTGCTGGAAGTGAGCTATCTCATGAGGAAGCCAAAGAAGTGGTAAATTTTCTCAATACAACTTTGACGTCTTTTGGGGAGAGAAATATTGACCTTATTGAATTTTAAAATTGCATTTAAAGTTCCAGTTCAGGATAGTGATACATTCATATAGAGACAAAACCGTAGAATATCTGATGACATGCAGATATGATATATATTTGGTTCTCACCATTACTTTATTATATGGTCAATAATGAGCCAAGAAAAAACTGCATTGAGCTTTCAAAAGTTATTTAGCAAGCTATATGCATAAGATATATTCTTTTAGAAACTAAATAATTTCTCACCCCTTTTATTGAGTACTTTAATTATGTTTCTTTTAAGTATCAACAAAGGTTTATGCCTGTGAAGTTGGTACTTTGGCAAGCTCTTATTGCAATACTTGAAGTTTGTAGGTTTTCACTACTAAACAGTATATTGGTGAAGTTGGAACAGTTTTTTATAAATTCCTGGTTGAATCATATGTATTCTTTGATATTTAGAGAAGAAGACTGGCAGGGAAGAGTGAAAGAGTAACTTTGTGGTGTTTTTTTACGATCATTTTGATATCTCTTAATCTTTAGAATCTTAATATGAAGAATTTTTTATGTTACTTATAACTTATTATCTAATCAACAACACATTGATCTTAATTTTTTGTAAACGTTTAAACATTTGTTGATGAAAGCTTTGAAACATATTTTGTTTCTTTTTCTAGGAGAAGGTGATATGACATGGAACTTTGACCAAGCAAAGAATATATTGGTTGTATAATATAGATCCAAAATTTTTATTTTTTTTTAATCACTTTCTTTGTGTAGGTATTGGTGTCTGCTAGAGATATATTTTAAGCGTTTGCAACATTTCTGGGATTTTTTGGTTGGAACCTGTTGCATGCCTATATCCTGGCAAAGCTCAGTCATTTCTGGTTTGTTTTTAGTGATTGCAAAGCATGTAATTTGTGCAGGGGAATGATGCGTCTGAACAGACTGGGGAGTTGTCAAGAGAAGAGTTGGGTCGTCTTGTTGCTTCTCGTTGGACAGGAGAAAACTCTGAGAAGGTATCTAAGGAAGATGATGCAAAAGAAAAAGCTTATGAAGTCCATGAAGAGCTGCCGGACAGTACACATGATGACGAGGATGATGGCTATGCTCCTGATAGTGATGATGACACTGAAAGATATGATGATGCTGGAAAATATGATGACCATGCAGATACTGATTTAGATGAAAGTTATGAAGATACGGATCATGATGATACTAGTAGTTCAGACAAATCCGACACTGATGATGATTTGGACTTGGCAGGTTTGAAGTTTTTGTCTCCATTAATTTTATTTTTGTCAATTTTTTTGGTACTGCTGCTGTTTTTAAGTTAGGCTGATGTCCATAGTTTCTGTTATCTTACCACTTGCTATTAGAGACGACAAGCCCATCTTGGTTGGAAAAGATACAACAAACTGTACAGAATCTTCTGAAGGCTGTTAATTTGTTCCAAACTCCAGTGGACAAATCTGGTACTAAGCTTTATGTTATTTTATAATCAAAGTGAAAATTTATGTTTGGTAATGTTCTCATCTGTGGTGTTTTGCTTCTTTAGATGCTGATCGTGTCCGCAAGGATTATGAAGAATCCAGTGCTAAGTTGTCTAAATTACAGTCGAGGATATCGAGTTTGACAAAAAAGCTAAAACATGATTTTGGTTGGTATAAGAAGAATTTGTATTATATTAAAGCTTTGTTTATTTATTTATTTTTTTGAGGTAAATTTGGCTTCCCTAAACTGAACTTGAACTTTAATGCTGCAGGGCCTGAAAAAGAGTTCTACTCATTCTATGGTCGTTGTTTCGAGAGCAAGCAGAACAAGTTACTATCTTTGTCTTCTCCTGCTTTTCTTGTCAGGCAGTTTTTATTGTAGTCCTCTCAGGGAATTGCCTTAAATTTCAGTTATCTTACTTTTGGTGAATGTTCTTCAGGTATCTGTACAAAGTCTGCCCATACAAACAAGCTACCCAAGAAGAAGGCCACTCTTCGACTAGATTGGGGTGTGTATTGCCACATTTTTCCTTGCATATCTGATTCCAAGATTATTATTATACATCAAGGAGAACCAAGCTAACATTTAGCAAACTAATAGGAAGTTATGTTGGAGCTATCTGTTTTCTCCATTCATATATTTTTTCTTCTTTCACTCAAGAGCTATGTCATAAAGAAACGTTGTGATTTTGGCCTTTCCATTTTTTGTTTTACCATATTGCTGTTTTTTGCATCTCCATCTAAATGCATCATCACATAGCTAAGCATAAAGATGAGAGAATGACACGGGCAAAAAGATGCTATCAGCCAGATAGATCAACTAGTTTAGGCTTCAACATCTATGATCCAATTTTAGTTGCAGTACATATGCCCTTTTTTATAGTTAACTGTTAATATTGTTGTTGTTATCCTCTGTTGCCACAATCCATTCTCAGTTTGGTGGTTTGGCTTATGTGGTATTTTTTTCCCGTCCAACTTTTTTTCATAATAGGAGCTGGGACAAATTTGAGGACTCTTTCCGCATCATGCTATTTTCAAATGGTGATAAGTGCTGGAATGGACCTGATAGAACTTTGAAGGTAACTATTATCATGCTTTTTTTATTTTAAATAATGTTTTAATTTGTCATAATGGAGGAACTCCTTTTCTTCTATGTTTTTAGTGAAATGGTTAAAATTGTTGGATTAAATAATGGCAAATAAATCATTCTTATTCAATGGATACACATAAAGCATATTCTGGATTTGGCATCTGATGAGTGCATGATTTACAAATGTTACTGTATAAAAGGGTAGGGGTGTGCTTGGTCTGGTTTGAAAAATTTTTTTCTAACCAAACTGAAAAAAAAAAAAAAAAGTTTAGCAAAATCCCAAACCAAATCATAACATTTTGTGTTTCAGCCAAACCAAACTGAATTTAAAAATTGCAGTTTGCTTCGATTTGTATTATAGTTTAAATTATAAAGAGATTTAGATATAGATCGTGTAACATTCAATCATTTCACTTTTATCAATCCGAGGACAAAACTTGTCAACTGAATTTTGTATAGACTAATTATCTAACACTTTGTCAAAATCTTTTAGCTTGATATTTCTCGTGCAATTCTAATATTTAAGAATTTGCTGTGCAGAAAGCATAATACAGTTAAGGTACTTATTAAGTGTCCATAGTCGTATTAATATCTTCAGTCACATTCACAAATAAAAGACTTGCTGCATATGAGGTTAATGTAGTGTTTATATAAGAGAATTATGTTTGAAATTTAGTTTTATTAATTGATCTTTAAATTTGTCTAATTTAGGACATATAGATTTTTTATTTTCTAAATATATATTTGGAATAATATTACATCAAGTTTGTAAACATTATAGTATTGTCATATACATCATTTTATATCTAATTCTAATTCATATCATATGCTTGTTTTTGGCTTTTTAGATCTGAACTAAAACTCATTCATCCTAATCCATCCATGTATTCTTCTATGCCAGTGGCTTCCTTTTTATTATTATTATTTTTTTGTATTTCCAGTATTCAAGCCATTTTTCAAAAATTTTTCCTTTAAACATTTTGACCCAGTTTTACAGTTTGAACTGTTTTTTTTTTTTTTAAATTTTTGCATCCCATTATAATGGGGAGTAGGTCCAGTGTTCAGTCTTCATTTAGGCCCTGAAAGGAAATGAGTGAAAAAAAGTAAGACTCATGAAAATGAGTTTGGACGGAAAAAATATTTTATATCTTCAATTCTATGTATAATGTTTTACAGGTTAAGCTGAGATGTGGACTATCGGAGGAGATTACAGATGTTGATGAACCAAGCCGCTGCGAGTAAGAATTTTGCATCTCTCTCTCTCTCTCTCTCTCTTTCTCACCCTGTCTGCAAGTTGTTTTGCTCTCTAACTTTCTGTTCACTATTGCAGATATGTAGCATTGCTGTCTACTCCGGCAGTATGCTTTGAAGAAAAGCTTCAGGTAATGTGTTAGTTATTTCTCAAAGATTGCAGGGTTAAGCTCTTCTTCAAGCATTGATTTTAATAATAAACTTGGCTCTATGGTGAAATATGATAGGAACTACAACATAAACTAGACTTGATGAACAAAGATCAACCTCAGCAGCACGATGAACTATAAATTATTCCAAAAGAATTTACCCAACATGCTCTAGAGGCTGCTGACTCTTGAACTAATAATCATGCTATCAAACAAACATATGTTCAATCTTCAAAGATGAAGAGGTGGTGTACTGCAGCCTCTAAGGCCACAAGTAGTTTACAGAAATCTCAGGCAATATGTGAAGCAGGCTCCCGAAACTTTAACAACTTGAGTGCACTTCATATTGAAATTGTAGTCGTTTGCAATATGTGGATTTGAGGGCACAAATTTCACAAATTCGGCTTAGCTTAAACTGACTTTGATATCATTCTTCATGCGACACTTTTGAAATGAGCTTAGACCTTAAAAGAGTAATCTTTGAACAGACTGCAAACAGAACTTCCATATTGCCATGTTATTATATATTTTCTTTCTTGGAAAATTTTTCCTTTGCTGGGCTTGAATTTCCAGTCTCACCAGGAAGACAGATGGAGGGATATAAAAAAGAAAGTTTAAAAGAGTCTGAATAGCATATTGGCTTGGCTTGGCTTTCTTCCATTCCATTTCTCATTCTTCTTCTTGTCATCTTAGTGTAATCAAAATTCACCCAATTGCTATATTATACCTTCTGTGAAGGCTCTGATTATTAACCCTAAAAATAGTAGTGATGGACTTTGTGTGATGATGACTTTTTAATCAATATATAAAAGGTTTGTTTGATGGGTAATGAACCATTTTAAGGGGTGTCTATAAACTTAGTTAACTGCTTAAGGGCTATAAAATTGTTGTCCAAAGATTAAAGTTTGATGAGATTACTCTTGTATAAATTGAATTTTGACCCATTAAACACATGATTACAAAAATTCATCTCAAATTTTCTATTTGGCCAATCACTGACTAGAAAATCCTCACTCTCTATTATGACTCTCGTTCTTAGTCTAGAAAATAACTAGTAAATCATCTACTTTCTTATTTAGTGAAGGATATTATACACTTCTAGACCTCTATTGTTTTCTAGTGTAAAAGTCTATGCAATGTAACATTAGAATAATAAGATTGCATGTTAGGCTTATAGGTTATAATGAAAAGGATAATAAATAAATGAATCTAAGGACGAAGATGACTATAATGAAGAAGATTGAAACGAAACTTAATTTTAATATTATAACTATTAATATATTATTTTGTGATTTGAATACTACAAAATTTAATCGAGTATTAGTGTGTGAATCAATGAAGTGTAGGAAATTAATTAATATTAACATATTATTTGTTTATAATTTTATTTAAATGATTGTTTAGCTTAGAAAAATATCTAAACTTTGATTACTGACTTTGTTAATTACAATAAAGTTAATCAAAAGGTTATTTTATTCCTAATCTTGTATCTATTTCATTGATTGTTTATTTATTTCTGTCATTATTTGTTCATCAACTAATGAGTTGGAACCCAAGTATATGCTGATTCGTTTGATGTGTTTAAAGATCATTTCATTTGTAAGGCCAAAAGACTTGTTCTCTCCTCCTAAGATTTGATTTAATTTCAAACTTTCATCTGTCAATTTTAAAAGTATAAAATTTCACTTATAAGCTAATTTTTATTAAAATTCTTGATTAAATATAAAAAGTAAAATCGTTATTTTAATAATATTATTAAAAAATATATATGATTTATTATATTTTTTCTTAGGTTTTAAAAGCTAATAACTCCATTTTTACTTAAAGTTTTAAAATTTTAAAATCTTACATTGCCCCCACCCCCAAACTTAGGGTTTTTTTTTTCTTTCCTCTTCAACCACTATTTTTAACAATGATGACCTCCTTTTCCCATCCTCACCCTTAGTCGGCTCTCTCTCTCCATCGACTAACAAAGAGACGTTAACGAACAAATGAGACGAAGTCTACCTCTTTGTCTACTGACGAAGAGACGAATTGTCATTGTCTCTCTTTGTCAATGAGGAGACGAAGATTCGAGTAAAAGAGATAGAAGAGTATGAGAGACAGAGAAATCTGAAAACTAGAGCGATAGAGATGCGACAAAGACAGTTTGACTCTATCGATAGTGAGATGAGATAGTCAAATTCAAACGAAGATCTTGACCAAAAGACTTTGACGACGATGGTTTAGGGTGGATTTGACAGGTGTCATTGCCAAAGATGGTGCTGGACAAGGAAGAAAAGAAAATCTAACATTGGGAGGGAAGAAAAATGTGAGTTTGTAAAATTTAGAAACTCCAGGTAGGGATAAAGTAGTTAGTTTTTAAAATTTAAAAAGAAAAAATAATAATTATTATTTTTAATACTATTGTTGAAATGACAATTATACCCTTATATATAATTAAAAGTTTTAACTGATTTTAACTTATAAGTGAGACTTTAGGTTTTAAAAAAAAATATATCTTTTGGCCTATTTGTAATTATAATAAGAGTTTATTATAATTGATACCTATGAATGAAATAAATATACAAATATATTTGTGTATGTAAATTTATGGAAGGGTTAGACCTAAAATAAGTTGAGTTAACTCAGTTTAATTCTCAAATTAAGTAATGACTCAATCTAGTTTGAGTTTGATTTGAATTATTTTAAATAATTGTCAAAATAATATTATTTTATTTTTTATTAGATAAAATAATATTATTTTGTTAATGAACTGTGAGTTCGAGTTATAAATTCGAATCAAATTTTGAATTTCAAACTTAAGAATTAAAATAAATTTAAACTATTTTTAAATTTAACTTGACAAACTTGGGTCATATTTAAACGATCTTATTTTTCATTCAAACAAAACCTAAATTAAGGAAAGTTGATGTTCCCTTGGGTTTGTATCGCCTCAAAAGATGAGAGTTGTTGTAGAAAAATTAAATACGTATGATGTGATTTTATTGTGAAATGTAAGTGATATGCGGTCAAATTCTGCGTTCAAATCCTTCTACTTCAAAAATGTCAGATATAGAGAAGAATTCCAAGAAGTTCATGACCTGCCTGAGCCATAACAGGGAAGCTTCTGCGGTCAAATTCTTCGTACAGCCAATTGTAAGAAAAATCATTTTCCCACCTCAAAAATGTAGGCACTTGTGACAAGCAGAACTTGCATTTGCCTTCTGCTTTGACCCACTGCGATTTCAAAAGAAAAGCCCATGGATTTGTTTGTTTACAAATACTAATTTGACTGTTTCTTCAAATTACAGAAAGAAAGCTATAAAGGTGTTGGATTCAGGCTTTTCAGCCTGTTCTATACCTACTTCTTCTAAAAGGCCATACATGTACATCTACTTTATTTGTACACTCTTCTTAGCTAACCCCTTATCATCACACCCTTTTTTATAATAAAAAAAGATATGAATTTGTTTTCTTATATAAATATAAAGTTTTCCTCTACTCCATTGTCAAGTCATGTTAAGGAAAGGATATATTTTGAAAAGGATAATCAATGAAAAATATTATATGACTAGTCAAATTATGTATATAAGTTTCAATTAACTTGTTACATTAAATAATGTCTTCTAATGCATGCTATTACCACACCACACAAATTTCAAAAAATTGAACCAAGGACTTTTCAATGCTTTTGGCCTAAGGAAAGGATTAGTTAGGGATATCTTTGAATTCATGTTATGTTATATTTAGATTAAATTCAATAATATCTAAGAATAATCCTAACAAAACTAATATCAAGGATTTGACCAAAAGCAAACATACCAAATAAGATTTACAAGATGTGACCAATTTAGGGGGGATCCTTGGAAAGAAGACACCTTGCACATGTATGTATTGTAATGTAACTCTTCCAAAACAAGACATAACTTTTTTGCATATTCTAGTATAAACCTTGCTGTCCGATAAATGAACCTTTTTCATTTCATTACTCTATCACAACCAATAAGGGTGTGTACAGTCTGATTTAATGAGATCTAAGAGTTTTTCAATCCAATCTAGAAAAAATTGTTTGAAAACTTTTCAAGCAAAATCAAATTATTTTAGATTTTAAATCAAACAAATCAAACAAAAAAAGTACGGTTTAATTTAGTTTGGATTACAGTTTAAATCATAGTTATTAATATTACATAATACATGATATGTATCTTATGATATGATATAATATAGGCAAAAAATTATACGTATCATAAGATGTATTGAATTAATACAATATAGTAAATGTATTTTACAATACGATATATATTATTGATACGAATCAATAGACTTTTATAGAAAAATAATAATGCAAAATAGGTATTTATGAAAAATGTTCAAATGTTAATGGTATTTGTAATATTTTTTAAAATGATGATGTATCAATTATTATTTTTATTATTTCATTTTTTTAAAAGTTTATCATATGATACGATACATATTATATAATATAAAAAATTAGATTTTTAATATACGATATTACTATCATAGTTTAAATATTTTAAAATTATATATATATATATATATATATATATATATATATATATATATGTAAATAATTAATTGAATTATAAATTTCTAAAATATAATATAAATATATAAAATATATATATACATTTATATACTTTTAAATAAAATAATAAAAATAAATTGTATAGTTAATTATTTATTAAAAAATTAAAAAATATATATATATTAAAAACATATAATTTATAATTTGATTTAATTTAAAAATTATCTAACTCATAATTTAAACTTAAAAGAAAAAGATTTAAAAAATTTTTAATCTACCATAAATTAATTAAACTGTATTTTTTAATTTTTAAATTATTCAAATTCAATTTTACGGTTTGAACAAGTATGCAAACCTTGATAGCGAAAGCCACCCACGCCCGTTTACGCTTGCTTTTGCCATCTCTCTTCCTATATTCCTTTTGAAACCCTGTCAAAACTCTCATCTGGGTCCTTCTCTTTTTCTCTGAAAAATGGACAACGGTGGAGTCAACCCACTTTTCAAGAAGCCCAAGACTAAGATCGTTTGCACCTTGGGACCGGCTTCAAGATCGGTTCCCATGGTGGAGAAGCTGTTGAAAGCTGGCATGAACGTTGCTCGTTTCAACTTCTCTCATGGATCTCATGAGTACCATCAAGAAACCCTTGATAATCTCAGAACCGCCATGGTCAACACTGGTATTATTTGTGCTGTCATGCTTGACACCAAGGTATAATTCCTTTCTTCAAGATGGCTTTTTACGGTGATATTTGCATCTGGGACTGGCTTGTCTTTGATTGATTTGGTCTTTAATGATCGTTGATCCGACTTTTTAGAGGCTATCTTGTGTGTTTTGCTGGTCTGTTGTGACTATCTAGGACCATTTTGTCATGTGATTTTTCATTTTCTGATGAGGTTTTTGTCTTTTGTTTTTTTTGTCTTCTGTTTCCCAAGTTTTTACATCGGTTGTTTTTGATTTTTGAAAGAAAATCCTCATGATAAAGGTGTTAGCTTTTTTATTGCTTTGCTATTTGTTGATGGTTTTTTGATTTTATTCTTCATTTTATTTGAGCTGATTTTTCTAAGTAAATACACTTTGATGCTTTACTAAACGCTGATATGCTAGTAGAATTTAATTAATCAGAAAAAAAAATGTTAGCTTGTGTTTCTTTGACCAAGATTTATGTTTAAACACATGCAGCTTGGAACAAACATATGTTGCTTTGATAAAAGATCTGTTTCTCCTGTGGATGTTATTTCATATTGGAAAGACTTAAAAATTATGTTCTTTCTCTCGTTTGACATCCCAATTCATGAATAAATATTCACAGCTTAGACTCATGTATAAAACAACAAAGCATGAAATATTCTGTTCTTTTTCAAACATTTTTTTGGAATAATATCCTTAAACCAGCTGCACAGGCTTCCTTGGACTATAATCTCCTCCCTAATTTCTCTAGACAATCGGCCAAAATTCATTTCACATCCGTACATATCTATTATTTTATTATTGGTGCTGAATCAGTGAGAATTGCTGTTTTAAGAATGAAGCACTGTAACATATGACTTGAATTATCGCTTTGCGAATAGAATCTATATTGTTCGGTTTCCACTTAGTTAGTTGTTGAAAGCCTTACCATAAACTGTTTCCATTCCCAGTATTGATTTATTTACTGAATGCCTTCTCAATAATTTTTCTGTTTCAAGCTTCTAACTTGTTTTGGAGTCCATGATGATGTCAATAATTACTTTGGCAGTTGTTACAAGTAATAGCTTGTTCAAAGACCATACCTCTAAGTCACTCAGAAAACACAAAATGGCTGTTTGTTGCTCTTTTTGTCCCCGCTTTCTAGGCATTGCTTATGTTAGTTTTCAGTTTTTCTTTGTACTTTCGGAATGGAGATTTGGTCGGGTATTTTTTTTGTTTTCATTTTCTTTGTAAAGAGCAACTATTTTTGGTTACCTGCAAAATAGCTAAGTATCAATACATTTGTTGTGGTTGGATCTATGGTAGATTTTAGAAGCTAACTAATTCTTCATTTCGCACACAATGTTACAGGGTCCAGAGATTCGAACTGGATTCTTGAAAGATGGAAAACCTATCCAATTGAAACAAGGTCAAGAAATCACTATATCCACTGACTACAGCATTAAGGGTGATGACAAAATGATTTGCATGAGCTACAAAAAGTTGGTTCAGGATGTCAAGCCAGGGATGGTTATACTTTGTGCTGACGGCACAATCTCATTCACTGTTTTATCTTGTGACGTGGAAGCAGGGTTGGTTAAATGCCGTTGTGAGAACTCTGCCATGCTTGGTGAGAGGAAGAATGTTAATCTGCCAGGGGTTATAGTGGATCTCCCGACCTTGACAGAGAAAGACAAGGAAGATATCTTGAAATGGGGAGTTCCCAATCAAATTGACATGATTGCTCTGTCTTTTGTGCGTAAAGGGTCAGATCTTGTGGAGGTCCGGAAGGTACTAGGAGAGCATGCTAAGAATATCATGCTCATGTCAAAGGTATGTTATTGTTGTTAAAATGTACTTATCAAAGGTATGAAACTCTGTAAATCTGGTTTTTATGGATGTTTTTGCTTGTTTTGAGAAATCTTAATCTAAAGCTTGACACAGTCAATGGTTCATAGCCACAAACTCGTTAATGGAGGTAATATGAAAAGAAACACTTATGACAATTGTTGACATTTTAAGACAATCATTTCTAGAGACTCACGTTCTTGTTGACAAGGAAAAATTAGTACTGATGATTTTTTTTTTTTTTTGAAAGAGTTCTGATATGCACTTACAATATTGAAACTTTATGCAAAATGTAATGTATCTGTCAACTATGTTTATGGTCATTATCATTATTATTAATTAAAAACAATAACTCATTTATGTGTGCTGGTGTCTCCTTTGAATTTATTTGATAGGTTGAAAATCAGGAAGGGGTGGCAAATTTTGATGACATCCTTGCAAATTCAGATGCATTCATGGTTGCTCGAGGTGACCTTGGAATGGAGATTCCTATTGAAAAGATATTTCTTGCTCAGAAAGTGATGATCTACAAGTGCAACATTCAAGGAAAACCTGTTGTCACAGCAACCCAAATGTTGGAGTCCATGATCAAGTCTCCCCGGCCAACTAGAGCTGAGGCCACTGATGTTGCCAATGCAGTTCTTGATGGCACGGACTGTGTGATGCTTAGTGGTGAGACCGCTGCTGGAGCTTATCCAGATCTTGCTGTGTCTACCATGGCCAAAATATGCGTAGAAGCAGAAAGCACCCTTGATTATGGAGATGTTTTCAAAAGGATTATGGAACACTCACCTGTGCCCATGAGCCCATTGGAGAGTCTGGCTTCTTCTGCTGTTAAAACAGCTAATTCCGCAAAAGCAGCCCTTATATTGGTCCTAACCAGAGGAGGGAGTACCGCAAAGCTGGTGGCTAAGTATAGGCCTGGCATGCCTATTTTGTCTGTGGTTGTCCCTGAGATTAAGACCGATTCCTTTGATTGGTCATGTAGCGATGAATCTCCAGCAAGACACAGCCTAATCGTCCGAGGGTTGGTTCCAGTTTTATACGCAGGATCTGCTAGGGCCTCTCACGCAGAAACAACAGAGGAAGCAATTGAGTTTGCCATTGACCATGCCAAGGCAAAGGGATTGTGCAAGAAAGGAGATTCAGTTGTGGCTCTTCACCGCATTGGAACTGCATCCATAATCAAGATTTTGACTGCGAATTGATGATTTTCACAGCTTTTGTTTTTCATTTTTTGTCAGCTCATCTGTTTTTATCCCTTTTTCTTTTTGGTGGGAGATGATCTCATTGCATTGGTAATGCCGCTTCCCGATTTCGGCTGCAGCTTGTTTCGGTTATTACTTTTTGTCTGAGAGAAACTCAGATATGATAAAAATGTTACAGAAACATCCATTTTTGAAGTGCAATTTTGTCCAAATAGAGTTATGTTTATCCATAGAACTATATGTATATAACTGAGAATACAGAGAATATATCATCATATGATTGAGTGATTTTTAATTAAAAATAAATTAATATTTAATTACATGATGATATATCATTTGTATATCAAGTTATATAAAAAAAATATGTATATATATTATTGAACACTAAGATAAAAAACAATATAATGTGCACTTATTTTAAGATATTTACGTGTGTTATTATATTATTAAATATTATTTTATTCTTAATTTAAAATTATCTAATCATATGATGATATATATCAAATGTATAATTAATTTAAAAATAATCTAATCATATGATAATATATATCAAATGTATATTTATTTATGTATTTAAAGTAAGTACTATAATTTTATTGTAAGGAAAACGTATGATCCACTATCAAAGATCATGTTCATATGGTATCAATTTAAGTTTTATATAAAAAACCTTCAATTTTAATTTGATTTAAATTGAAATTGTAATAAAATTTTTTAACCTTATTCTAACGTTCAAATATTAGAATTGACTTGATCTATCTAAATTGGCTTAAAATTGTTATTGTTTTCATTTTCTTAAATGTTTTTACTGTTTCAATTTCTTCGTCAAATTACTCTAACCTACTATTAATAAAAAACAATATAATATTTTCTCTTATTTACAAATAGTTTAAAAATTATATATTAAAACCTTTAAAACACATTAATAATCCGACTAATCAAAACACATTTTTACTATTTAATAATAATATAAAATATTTAAACAAAAATAAAAAACATTATGAGTAATTATAATTATATAAAAATATAACTATATGTAATTTGTAAAGATTTTAATGTTATCGACATTGTCTTTCCACATTTCTATAATTTATCTTTAACAAATTATATTAAAGTAATATTTCTATAAAATATTCGAATCAATTCAGATCGTATCAAGTTATTTTTATGTAATCCTAATATTATCCAATTTAATTTTAAATCGTCTCAAATTGATCCAAAATAAATTTTGTATCTAAGAAATTTAACTCTAATCTAATTTTTTATATCATATCATATCAAATTAACAGATCGTATTGAAAATTCTACGCGCTAGACATACCTGAGAGTAGTAGTTATATCAGCAAAGATAATTTCAATCTCCCTTTATTTTACTTGCTAAATAAATTAGGTATGCAAAAGGAAAGATATACAATATATTAGACATTTTCCATATCACACACCAAACCACATGAAAAAGAAACAAACCATTGTTTATTTCGTTAACATCAATAGGCTGACATTATTTCCCAACTCTTTATATTAAGAGTCCAAATATTATTAATATCAAATCAAATAAGCACAAACCGCACCATTCATCAGCCACAAAATATTGTTAAATCTTTCCAAGCATATTGAAAAGAATATACCTACAAAACATAATTAATTGCACGAAAATGGAAATGGAAATGAAATAGTGGCATCATAATTTCCTCTCTAAGCCAACAAATATGTACAAAGGCATAAGCAGATGACAACAACAACAACATATCTTCTTCCAAATTTCGAATTTGGCACGTATGTGTACATAGACACAGGCATAACAACGTTCAAGCAACATACACAACAACCAGCTTATACAACAACTTTGTGAAACTTACTCAATTCTCATTTGTTTCAGAACCTGAGCTTGAGGTTGAATTGTTCCCCTCAGAACGTGAACTTGAGGAAGAGAACATACCATTAAAAGGCCATGGGATAGAAAACCTTCGGCCACTCTCATTTCTCCCTTCCCCATCTGCCTCTTCACTGGTACCATGACCACTATTACTGCTACGCTCGGTTTCCCTTTGGTTACTGCTAACCCTTGACCTTTCAGAATCAAGCTTGGATTCATCGGCAGGCATTTGATACCGACAAACTGGACAAGAACTATGAAGCTCCAACCATGGCAATATACACTCACTATGAAACTTATGCTTACAAGGCATTTCCTTGGCTTTAGTACCAATCTCAAAGTCATCCAAACACACTGAACACTGCAATGTCTCTATAATTTTCACACTAGGCATTGCTTGGACAGCCTCCTTTTGTGCTGGTGGTGTCCCATATCTATTTGGATCATTTTCGGCCAAATGCTGCAACAACAAATCCAAGCCAGGACCAATGAAGTAATCACCCAGAGATCCAATGGTGGCATGATTATGATTCTGGTTATGACCATCATAAGAACCCTGAACGATGATGGTCTGATCAAACGGATTAATCATAATCAAGCGCTCTCTTTCCCTTCCCCTATTCCTATCCCTGTCCCTATCCCTAACTCTATCCCTATCATATACATTACTTTCAGACTCGAATTCAGCTCGAATTCCTGGAAAAAACTGCATAAATCTAGCAGAATTTCTTCTCATTCCTCTCCTAGTCAAAATGGAATCAGGTTCGCTATCCAACTCATCATGATCATTATAATTATTAACACCATCATTATCATCCTCTTCAAGTTCAGATCTCCTGAATCGCCTATGGTGTGGACGTGAATGCCCGATCATACCAAACAAGATCGGTGCCCAAAGCGAGAGGGCACGGTGAGATCCAAAGTCAGTATCTGGGATGTTGTGATCTTGATTGTTGGTATTAGTTGTAGTCCCCATTTCTTCAACAAACCCACTTTGACAAAATGGGCATTTGATCTCAACTTCCATGATGGGATTGACCCTTTGTAAACACAGATGACACCAATACCCCGATTCCCCAATTCCTTCATCCATTTTCTCTTTCTGACTCTACTTCTACCACAAATTTAAACAGAACACAGTCAAAACAAATCATCAAAATCATAATCAACACCATCAACAATTTAAAAAAAAAAAAGCAGAATAAAATAGATCTAACCAATGAAAAAGAATAGCCATTAAAAGATTCCAAATAAGAAACAAAACCCGTATGAAAAAACAGAAAATTAACCCAAAAAAAATCTTACCAGAAACCCAGAAAGAGAAACAACAGCTTCGAGTTTGATCTTCTTTTTTAACCTCCTCTTCAAAGATCCAGAGAGCACAACCACAAATCTAATCAAAACACCTTTAATTGTATATATGGGCACTCTTGATGAGAGTTTTTTTTTTTTTTTTAAATAATTGGGAGAAAAGAAGAGTAGGTGAGTGATTTAAATCAGTAAAAGAATAGAAATTAACACAACAGAAAGATCTGGAAATATCACAAAAAAAAATTGACACGCATTAAATCATAATAAAGTAAAATATCTAATTAAGTCGAGCGCCAGCCAGTACCCTTCTTTTGAATTTCGTCAATTACGGCAAATCAAATATTCTCGATAAAAAGAAAACTAAACGCCAACTAGCCTGGGCTTCTTCTTTTGGTTGGCCAAAAGACTTGTTCCCACCTTGAAAAAAATATAATAAAATTTTAATTTTTTAAAATTTTTTAATAAATAATAATTTTACTTTTACCACTTTTGAATAGAAATTTAAATTTTAAAAAGATAATGAGTAAAAGTTAAGATTTTTACTGTGCCTTGGCTGGGAATAATAAGTCTTGGTCTATCTGGTCTGGTTTAATTACTTTCGAGAATATAAATAAACAAATGGTTATTAATTTTAGGACGTCCGCGGTGGGAGATGAGGTGGGAGTCTGTGATTGGTCACTATCATGTCATGAAATGAATCAGTCTACGGGCGAAATTATAAAATAATAACAAATAATGTTGACAGGAAAGCAAGAAAAGTGACAGCCGGAAATAAAGAAAGAAATAATTCAATTTGAGCTTTTAAAAAGGAAGATGCTTGCCTTGCCTTGCCTTGCCTTGCCTTTCACGTTAAAACGCTTCACTTCACTAACGTTATCGATGACTATCAGATTATTGATGCAACTGCAATTTCAATTTCAGTTTATCAACTTAAAAACTTTTTCATTCAAAGTATGATAAAGCTTGTTTTGAGGCATCCCAAAAATGTCATTTTTACCCTTGAAAGGTACAAAAACCACCCTAATAGAGTGTACAACACATTTCACTATCTCTCAAGTGTCGTGTAATAATATGATTAATGGAGACCTTTAATTCGTAGGGAAGCAGGCAAAAATGGAAATCAAAATTATATTGTCCTCCTTCACATGCCACAGATGAATAACCCATAACAAAATGAGAGCATATATTCTCATTCTAATAACAACTATAAATGAAATAATAATAAAATAGAATATCAACTCAGGAAAGAAAGAAAGAAAACTCTAATTAATCCGCTTTTGGAACATTGCACCCAGGGATCTTAAATGAAAATGGAATTAAAAAACCCATTGCATTGCATTGCATGCCAAATTCCAATCTTTACCTACATCCAAAGTGCCAATGCATTTGCAATTCTACTGCAACCAATGCATATATGTGTGGCTAACCTTTGTATATGGCATAGATCGCACCAAAGATGGCATCCTGTGTTAATATCACATAATGGCCCAGTTTTCAGACAGCAAAATCTTTTGATTTCACTATTCACAATAAAAAAAAAAAAATGGGGTTCTTCTAATTCTTTGTTTCAATGATCGTCTAATGAAAAAATTGCTAACAGTAGGTGACTGTACAAATGCTACCTCTATGCAGAACTTGATCAAGTCAATGAAATAATCCTCAAACCAATATATGGATTGTAATCCACGCTAATCTGTTCATAGATGATCTAATCAAATTCTGAGCTACTTGTCTAAAGCATTCTCCTCCTGCAAGAACTCAAATCTGGTCAGACACAACTATATGATGAAGCACATGAGAAGGAATTTAATAAGAACTGAAACAAGGGAAGAGCTAAATTATGAAAGCTATATAAAAAACAAAATAGTATATACACCCAGCTGACTCTCCTCAACTTTTAGCATGTAGCACTGGTAAAATACAAAGCGGAGAATTAAAAAACAATGGCAACACCATGTTGAAAGGGGGGAGAAAATGTGCACATTGTGGCTGCAAAAACTAATATATAGAAGCACTCAGCTGTTTTCATGCAAAAAATGTATTACTATGTGAAGAAAGATCACAATTTATAACAAAATACTGTGCTTCATTTCTCTCTCTTCTCTTTTTGCAATCTTTTCAGTGCAGTAGATATAAAAGTACTTAAAGTTCACAAATCCAGCCCCAATGCACAGGATCTCTCCACAATGTGTGTGTGTGTGCGTATTAATACCGCTAGAGGATTGCATGTTAATATATACCTATTTAAAAGTCCCTTATGGACAGTTTGATGCAAAAAGAAAATCTTTCGTTTCCTTAATAGAATGGGAGTTTATGACTATAATATAAGTAGGCCTTCTGCTAAAAATTCTGGCCAAAATAATTCACAATAAATGTTCTACAGTTTTGTAAAACACAAGAATAATTATGCAATTTTCAATATTTCATAAGGAATTACAATCATTATATAGGGGGATTAAAAACCTAATTTAGAAGGACTATCAATACATTCCTATTTTTACATGATACAATTACCTAATCCTATTCTAGAGAAATCCTAACCTAATATGTACAACTCAACACTTTCGCTCAAGTTAGAGCATATAAATCATATACACCAAGCTTGTTACAAATGAACTCAATACGGGGTACCCTGAAGAGACTTAGTGAGAATATCTACAAGTTGATCGTTGGAGTTGACATGATTGGTAGTGATACATCTAGACAAGATCTTTTCCCAAATGAAGTGGCAATCAATTTCTATATGTTTAATCATTTCATGAAAAACTGGATTTGAAAAAATATGAAACGTTGTCTGATTGTCACAAAGAAGCTTCATCTGAGATATCTCTATAAATTTTAACTCTTGAATAAATTGTTTTAACCAAATAAGCTCAAAGATAGTCAATGTCAACACGATATTCTGCTTTTACACTCGATCTAGTAACAACATTTTGTTTTTTGCTTTTTACTTTTCCATGAGACTAAATTGCCATTAATAAGGATATAGTATCCTAAAGTTGAACACCTATCAGATGGAGAACCTGCCCAATCTGCATTGGAATATCCGACAATATTTGTACGACCTCTATCTTCATACAACAACCCTTTGCCTGGTGCCCTCTTAATATACTTTAGAATTTGAATAGTTACATCCCAATGAGAGTCACACGGAGATTGCAAGAACTAATTGACAACGCTAATTGAGAAGGAGATATCTGGTCTTGGCTCAAGAGAAGGGATCAAAGTAGGTATGGGTAAGATGTCTGTGACAGAAGACGGTTCAAATGGAGAAGAGAAGTAAAGAGACGACTCAAAAAAATGTAACATCGGCAGAAACAAGGTAATGACGTGTAAAGGGACAACAACATTTGTAATCCTTCTGAAGCCAAGAGTAATCTAAGAAGATACATTTAATAGACCGAGCAGATAATTTATCATGGCTAGGAGATAGATTATGAACGAAATAGGTGCAACCGAAGACTTGTAGAGAAAGAGGAAACAACATGAAATTAGGAAAAAGGATAAAGTGAGGAACCTAATTTTGTAAAACTGAGGAAGACATTCGATTGATAAGGAAACAAGTTGTGAGAACTACATCTGCCCAAAGTGTAAAAGAACATGGGCATGTAGAATCATAGTGCGGGCAGTCTTAAGAAGATGTCTATTCTTGCACTTAACAACCTCGTTTTGTTAGGGAGTGTAGACACATGATGTTTGGTGGATAATACCATGTGAAGACATAAAGTTGGCAAAAGAAGTAGACAAATATTCACGAGCATTATCACTATGCAAACTATGAATAGATGTATTAAACTGAGTTTTAATTTCAACACAAAATGATTAAAATATAAAAAATAACTCAGACCGGTCTTTCATTAAATATAACCAAGTGCACCTTGAAAAATCATCAATGAAAGTCACAAAATAACAAAAACCTAAAACAGACTTGACTCGGCTAGGTTCCCACATATCAGAAAGAACTAACTCAAATTGAGACTTAACTCTATTATTGACACGCTTTGGGAATGAAGAACGAGACTGCTTCCCAAGTTGATAGGATTTACATTGAAAACACAATAAACTCGATAGACCAGGAACCATTTTCTGAAGCTTGGGTAAACTTAGATGTCCCAAACAGTTGTGAAGCATGGTTGGAGACTCAGTGGCAGTATAGGCAATAGAAGAAGGCAAATAGAGGTGATAAAGTCCCCGTGACTCAAGTTCTGTGCCAATCGTTTGTCTTGAATCGCGGTCCTGTATAACAACAAAGTTTTAGTAAAAGTAACTGAACAATTTAAGGTGCATGTAAGTTTGCCAATAGACACACGATTAAAAGGATGGTGAAGAAGATAAAGAACAAATCTTAAAGGTAAAGAACGTAGTGGTTGGGCAGAGCCCACAACTTTAGCCAAGACTTGTGTACCATCAGCTAGAGTAATAGAGGGTAAAGATGTAGAATGAGATAAATGAGAAAATAATTTAGAGTTACTAGATATGTGATCAGAAGCACCAGAATCTAGGACCTAGGGTCCCAAGTTAAAAAACTGAGGGAGATAGGCAACTAAATTACCAAAATGAGCGAAAAGGCAACCAAAGATTGAGATGACTGTTTGATAGTTAGAAATTGTAGATATTTTTGATAATTAACACTTGTAAGAGTCAAGGAGGGCTAAGAAGATTGGTCTGTAGACATTTCGAATTAACTTGCAGGATGACTTAACTAGGTCTATGCAATATTTGCATTCTAAGTGAGTCGCCCATATAATTTATAACACTTCTTCTTAGTACGCCCTTACCGGTCACAATAACTACATCTAGGCTGACCCCCTTTGTTTCCTCGAGCACCTGGACTATGTTGAGAATTAGAAGTCAAAACAGAGGAATCGGGAGCTATGGACCTAGATCCTGTGCTATTGGAATAGACTTGAAGCAACCGAGCAAACATATAATCCAGAGTGGAAAAATAGCACTGGATAGAATCTGATCACAAATTGAGGCAAGATCCAGATTAATAGCAATAAGGGTGAATACCATAAAAATTTATCTCGTTAAGCTAGCTCTTCGGTGACAGTTTTGCCAGTAGGTATCAATGAATTGAATTCTACCTTCAGGGAGGCTATTCGATTGAGAAACTTAGACATGCCCATTTCTTGTTGTTTTAGATTAACAAGGGAGGACACCACCCAATAAAGTCTCTGGATGTCATTAGTGTAAAGGCGTTTGGCCTAAGTCCAAATCTTAAAACAGGTTCTGTAAGCCTTATAGATAGGATAGAATTGAGGATCGATCGTATTTTGGTGCAAACTACACATCAAAGCATTTGTTTTCTTCCATGTCGACTTATCCGCTTCGATATTGTCAGTCTAGGTAGTTAAATGATCCTCGAGACCTTACCCTATGCACCATAATTCAACTAAGGCAGCCCAGAAGGTATAGTTGGCACTTCTTATTAATTTTTCAATTGTAATAACGGGAAGAGAGAGAAATGAGAAGGATTTGGATTCGGAACTCTCGATAGCCATATTAACCATACAAGATGGAGAAATCAATCAGAAATTGAGGAACGTTGGTGAAGAGCACCTAAAGACAAGGTTGGAAGAGGGAACACAACTAGGAGAGAAGGAAAAATCTGACAAAAATTGTTTTTTTGACAATGACGAAGACGGCCGATGATGAACAGGAGAGTGGATGATCGAAGAAGATGTGCTAATGCTGGCTGAAAATGATGGTGCCGACAATGTAGGCTCACAAGCATCGGAAAAGTAGATCGAAAAAAACAATCCGAGAAGGAAACAACCGAGGCGTGCAAACGATTTCAATGACCGATGATCGATGACGGTGGGGTCACCATAGATCAACTCGCCAGTGTCTTCTGTGTTGATTGGGAGAGATGGTGTCATCGCACGCTCATCGGAGAAGCAGATTGGCAACAGAGGCTACCAAGAATACTAATGACACATGGAGGCGCGTGCGGTGCTGAATGGTGACTCTCTTTCCAGGGGTTTGTCAGCGAAGTCGTTCTGATCAAAATGGCGTAGGCATGACCATCGAAAAAGGACAAAAACGCGGTGGTCAGAGAAGACAGCCAAAAAATGACATGGCCTTCACCAGAGAATGAATCAGGATCATTGGAAAATTTTTAGAAGCCTAATATTAGCTCTAATACCATGTAAAACACAAGAATAATTGTGTAATTCTCAATATTTCATAAGAAGGAATTACAATCATTATATAAGGGATTAAAAACTTAATTTAGGAAGGACTATCAATACATTTCTATTGTATATGATACAATTACCTAATCCTATTTTAGAGAAATCCTAACCTAATATGTACAACTCAACATGTTTCATACCTTTCTCACTCTCTATCCTCATCATTATCGGTACTATCTACGATTGCACGCTGGCTTTAATTACATTAGATTCCATATTGATATTCTAATTTGACAAACTCAATACCCTCATTTAAGTGCACTATCTATACTCAAGTGATAACCTTTATATTGTTAACCCACTATCAATATCAGACCCAAATTCCTAATTTGTATTAATACATCCAATGAAAATGTCAACTTCAATATGATGGAAGAAATTTTGACTATGAGAAGACTATGAGATAGGAGAAGATGAGAAGATTTTATGAGATTATTAGAGAAAATTATTAAGGGAAATGACCAATGGCAAGAAATGCAAAAGTTATCATAGTGACAATCTATTGGCCACAACAAACTATGTGAGGAACATCAACAATATGACAAAGAAACTGTGCCTTAAAGTTGATGGCATTCATAAAAATAAAATCAAAAGGATTCATTCATGGGCTTGTGGTGAAGGAAGATCAATTAAATTGGCATCAAATAACAAAAACCGTATAATTTTGCTTCTTAAGATAAAACTTAAATTTGTGGAGGAAATAATTTATAGAACTGGCCATCTTATTATACAGACATGAAGTGAGATGAAGCAAACAAAGAAAGAAGAATCAATTTCTTTTCTATAAACAGTGAAACTTCAGGAATGAAGAGATTCACAATTCCAATCTTCCAAACAGTCAATATCTCAATAGATGGATAACCCTAAAAATAAAATTCAAGGTTGTCCTAATCCATAGGTTTTGACAGCAAGATTTAAATGGATGGAGACAGATCAAAATGCACTCAACAAACTGAAGTTGCTAATAAATCATTAATAAACGAGGAACAACATGGTTACATGTGTACTTACATCTATAGTCTGAAAAGATCTTCCCATGGATCCCTTAGTTTGAGAGGCATCAGTACTAGACGTAGACTCTTGGTCACCAGTACCATCATTGTTGCCCTACAAAAAGGTATGAAGAGTGGAAAAAAATCGATAACCATCATTGATTTTATATAACACAAAAAAAAAAAAATGAACTGAACATAAAGAACAAGCTTTAGGAATGAGTAGAGGTCAGATACTATGGGAGGACATACTCTCACAAAGAAGTCAATAATGAAATTAATGTTAGCTCTAAACATCTGATTGATGGCAACACTTTTTCTAAGGCAGCAACAAACAAGCCCAAACACAAACACAATCCATGCCTTTCTAATAGATATTCATTAATTTATCTTCCGACTTTAATTCCAAAACAAAAAATTTAGACTGTAAAATGGAAATGACTTGGAAGATCTGCTTAACTTGAAAAATCTGAAGTGTATTAATTTCAGAAAATTTCTTTCAGTCATCGGTGTAAAAAAAAAATGTATCCATCTCCATCCTGAAGTAATCAAACAACTTCAAGACTAGAAATTTAAGGGCAATGGAGAATATTAAAGCCATAAGAAGCAGTTACATGGCTTCATAGAGATCAACCTAGAATTAGTATAATTAGCAAATCCAAAAAGGAATGGCCAGCAATTAATCAAACAAATTTAAGCCGTTATTTAAATAGTGATGGACAACAATAGGGCCCTAGATAGCAGTTATATAATTTTGTGCAACAGTGTACTTGAAATACTTGCATATTGCAGCATTATTATTCTGATTTATTTAGAGCGTCCAATTAATTTGTGTACAATTACCAACATGAGTATAGTAACAACATCAATTTATTGAGCAGTATGTTTATCATTTTAGAAATTAATGAAATACTTGTAAGCAGTAAGTGGAAGATTGCATTATCAATTCAGTTAATCAGATACATATATAATTCAATAAGACATGTTCCTCATCTTTGTCAAGCTTTTAAAATCATTCTACCCCAGTTTTCATGTTCATGCTCATCTTCCTTTACAAGTATACTGAATCATATGACAATCACCCACTAAATGGGTTGTCAAGCAACTCTATAATCCAAACTTCAAACACCAATCAACTTCCTATCGAAAAAACACGTTAATTAAAACATTTGTTGATAAGACAATCATAATATGTTGAAGAAGGGCTCTATATCTTACCGCAAATAGGTTTTTGCTCTGTTGAGAATCTTCAAAGAGCGAAGAATAATAAGCAGGGTCATAAATTGATCCTCCCAAAACATCATCACTCACAGAATGCTGTCTATTCACAGCAGCAACACCAGCTGGAGTAACAGGACTCAAAAAACTATTCCTCAAATCAAAATCAGGCTCTCTGGCACCACCACCACGATCCACATACGAAACTCCCAATCTGTACATCTGAATCCACAAGAAAGACGACGATAACCTCACCGTAAACCCAACAATTTGCATTGCCAGCGCTAATTTGACCGAAAATATAAAATAAACTCCATAATCCTTGGACGACATATTCCAAACTTCATGCGAAAAAAGAATGAACCAAAAAATATCAAGCAAAATGGCGCAAAATAAAAGCACGGCGTAAGTCCTTCCAAGACTCTGACTGCTACTCTCAATTGCCACAAGCGCGAACAACGCTATCCCTAAATTTATTAACAGAACTCCATTGTATGATGCGGCCAGGGATCCGATCAACGCACAACCTATCTAATTAATTAACAAATAAAAAATAAAATCAAACAAGAAATAAAAAGAATTAAAATATGAAATGATGTAAAAGGCAAGAGATAAAGATTGAGAGAGTACCTGAATGTAGATGAGAATGACGGCGATGTATTGGAGGCGATCATAGTCACGGAGGAAGAAGCGGAATTCATTCCGGAGGAGGAGAGTGAAGGAGGAGCAGGAACAGGAGCAGCAACAACTACACCAATTACAGACCATCATATGATTGGATTCGATTCATTTGTTGATTGTTTGTTTGAATGTTGAGATTGATTTCAAGAAGAAGAAGAAAAAAAAGAAAATTAAAAACTGGTTTACAAGGGAAACAACAGTCTGCTGTGATGTACGGAGAGAGAGTCACGTGTGAATTCTTGACTTGACTGTAAGGTAATTCTTTGGAGCTGGATCAAACTAAGAGTATACTTCACTTCTCTTTAAATTCTAATTTTTAATAATAATGATATATCTTAGGGTAATTAATTAAAATAAACAAAATTTTAAGCGTTTATACGTTTTTATGTCACTCTAGAAAAGTTTTACCAAAATAAGCAAATCGTATTTTTTTTACCTTTTTTACCTTTATGTTGAAAAACCAAGTAAAAATATTTTTTCTAAGAATGTGCGTCAGTTTATGGTGGTTACGATGGTGGTTAGGGATTTTACAATGAAATTCTAAATATGTCGAATTATGTATATGAATGTTTTTGAATGTTTCGAACGCTTAAAATGATGTAGTTTTGATATTAATAGATGTCTGGAAGTGTATCTGTTTAGAGATAAAAGTGCACAAATTTACAGTGTCGTACAAACTGCGTAAATGTACAGTGCCGCACAAATTACGCAAATCGCACAAACACTGTTTACACCGCGTAAACACTGTTCACATCACGCAAACACTGTTTACACCGCGTAAATCGCTTGCAAAATTCCTATATATAAACGAAGAAATTTTATCTTATTTTCATAGGTTTTGATGTGATGAAGGATAATTTTAGTAATTTAAAAAAAATTTAGAATATTTTTACTTAGGAATAGAAAAATTAGATATCGTTGCTTAAGAATAGGAAAATTAGACATTTTCGCTTAATGAAGGGGTAAAAAAGGTATTTAATATAATTTCCCTTATTATATTTTCTGTAAATAACTTAATTTTTTGTTCTTACATTTATATTTGGCCAAATGACTATGTCCCTTTCAAGGTTTCATGAAACGACAATTCCCCTTTGGGTTTGAAAAAAAAATTTTTTTTTTATTAGTTTATCAAAATTAATCATTAATTAATGACAACTCTAAAAATAAAATTTAGAGCAATACTATGTGTACCTATTTTAGATACACAAATATATACACACTCATATGTGTTATCATATGATTGATTATTGTTTTATTCTTAATTCAAAATCATCCAATCATATGATGATACATATAAATGTGTATATATTTATATACCCAAAGTGGGTATACATAGTTTTATTGTAAAATTTAAGATGATCAAATTGAATAAAAATATAACATAAAAATTAATTAAAATAATAAAATATAAAACTAATAAATGAAATTTTTTTTTAGGTTATATTGATATTATATATATATAAATTGATAAATTTTCAGATTCAATGAAGGTAGTTGAGCATTTTTTACCTTTTTGGGTTTATCATTATTATTATTTTTAATTTGTGGTTTTAAAATCAGGTCAGATCAGATTGATCGGTTTGATCGATTATACTGTGAACCGATATATAAATATTAATTTATTTAAAAATCAGTTAAACCCTATTAAATTAGAAAAAACTATTTAAAACCAACAAATTCGGACTTACATATTATGACACAATTTTGATCTTATTAAAACTTAAAAAAGTAATAATTTGTAAGATCTTAATTGAATTAATGATAACATTTATAATTAATTTTTTTTATTTGTCTATGTAATGAAGTGACAATTATTTAATTAACATATTTGAAATTATGTTATATATGTTTCATATATTTTATGTTTAAAAAATATGATAAACGTTCAAAAAATAATAAATTAAACCTGTTGGTTGTCATATCAAATCATGAACTAATGAAATAACTTATTCAATTATCAATCAGATTTTAAAAATATTGATTTTAATAGTACAAATCTAATACGTCATTTTGTGTAAATATTATGGGAGTATTAATATTACTTATATCTTTAGAGTACAAATAAATTACTCTTTTTATTAAATACTTTACTTTTTTAATAAATAATGAAATTTTGTTTTTTTCAAACTTAATGGATAACAATTTTGTTTCATCAAATCTTGGGTGAGATATAATCATTTGGCCATTTTTATTTCTATTGAATTAACATGGACACCTTGGTTATAATGTATTAACTAAGTCTAGTAGATTATTGAAATAATTAGTAATTAACAAATATAATCAACTTATTTTAATATTATATTTTTAAGGAAAATTAAATTAAATGTCTAAAACTAAGGGGGGCTAAAAAAATTGCCCAAAACTATAAGGATTAAGCGAAAATATCCTATTTTTGTGAATATAAAGGATATCATTGTTGGGATCCTATTTCTAAACATCTTCGTATCTATCGTCGTGTTACCTTTTGGGAACATAAAATGTTCTCTTCTATGTCTGAGTTTCATTTGTTTGAACACAACTCACCTTTCCTCACAAATCCATCTGTTGAATTATTTTTTGAGGTTTTGTCCTCTATTGATCACAATGGCACTACTCCACCTTCTCCTAATATTTTTAATGTAGGTCATACAAATGAAAGTATTGTAACCGATCATGAAGCATCCAACTCATCTGTAGATTTTAAGTCTCCACAAAGTTCTCCATTACCTCAAAATAACAAACTCACTAGAGTACGTCGACCACCTACTTATTTACATGATTATCATTGTTACTCTAGTATTGTCTTTGTGCATGAACCTTTATCTTACACAGAAGCTAGTGATAATTCTCTTTGGCAGCAAGTAATGCAAAAATAATTGTAGGCCTTAACAAAAACTCATAGTTGGGATTTAGTTGACTTACCACTTGGTAAATCTATTGTGGGATGCAAATAAGTTTACAAAATTAAAACCTGTGTCAGTGGCTTAGTGGAGCATTGTAATACTCGATTAGTGGCAAAGGGATTTACTTAAGAGGATGAGATTGATTATGAGAAAACATTTGCTCCAATGGTGTGAATCACTTCTGTTTGCAATCTTATAGCTATTACAATTGTTCAAAAATGGTAACTTTTTTGGATGGATGTAAAGAATGTCTTTTTAAATGGAGATCTTATTGAAGAAGTTTATATGAAACCTCCACCTAAATATCCTCATTCACCTAAAAAGGTTTGTTGTCTTCGTAAAGACTTATATAGACTTAAATAAGCTCTGAGAGCATGGTTTGACTAATTCAACTCTACCATTAGTTAGTTTGGATTCTTCTTTAGTTCTTATGATAATGTTCTATTCATCTACAAAACTAAGAGGGGATGTACTATGTTTTTGTTATGTGTCGATGATATGATTATTACTGGAGACGATGTACAAGGTATAATAGAGTTGAAGTAATTTCTCAACATATAATTTGAAATGAAGGATCTTGGGTTAGAAGTTTTCTTTGATGACACTGTTTATTACTAATCGTAAGCCAAATACGCTACTAATCTTTTATCTCATGTTAGTTTGTCAAATAATATAACTATCTCGACTCCACTTGAAGCCAATGTCAAGTTTTCTCCTATAAAAGGAATAGTGTTGAATGATCGCACTCTCTATAGACAATTGATTCGAAGTCTTATCTACCTAACTACCACTCGACCAAACATAGCCTATGACATTCATATTGTTAATTAATTTATGGATGCTCATCGTATTACTCTGCGACAATACTTCATATCCTCTGATATAACAAATGTACCTTATTCCATGGTCATTATTTTTTTGTTAAGTCTTTGTTTTACTATGTGCATATTTTGATACTGATTGGGTGGGTGATCCTACAAATAGACATTTCAGTACTAGTTATTGTTTCTTTCTAGGAGATTCTCTCATCTCATGGCATAGTAATAAGTAAATGGTTGTTTTTCATTCAAGTACAGAAACAGAGTATAAAACACTTGTAGACACTACTTCTAAACTTATTTAGTTATGATGGTTGTTACAAGATATGTGAGTCTTTCAAACAAATGCTACAAACATCTACTATAATTATCATAGTGCCATTTATATTGCTCATAATAATGTTTTTCATGAGCATATCAACATTGAGATTGATTGTCAATTTATTCGTCATCATCTTATAAAAGAGACCCTTTATCTCACTTTTATACCTTCTATTAATCAAATAATTGATGTCTTCACTAAAGTCCATCCTCCAGGACGCTTTCATGGTTTACATCACAAACTCAAGATAGCAAATTATTTGTCTACTTGATTTTGAGAGGGGATGTTAGAATATATTCTGTATATTTGGTTTTATATATGAGAATATATTCTAAATATTTAATTTCTTGTTATATATTATTATGTATTGATTGTATATTGAATAAGATTGATTTTCTTTCCTTGTATAAGATTTAAGACATGTATATATTAATGTACAATTCCTCATTATAATTTATACAAAATTTATTCTTTTCAACTCTTTAAAATTGGGATGTTAAGATTAACTATACTCATGTGTTCACTTATTCTTCTTATTTGACCACAAGAACAAAGTACTATCTTGTGTTAGACTAGAAAAAGACCTCTTGATTGTAAAGGGAAATGGATCAAATCCCATTTGTGAAGCATCAAACTATTTGCTCAATCTCACTATATAAGGAAGAAAGGAAACAAAGCAAGAACTCCCACACCTTACACTTCAAGCGAGACAAATAGAAAACCCTTTTTTGTAGCCATAGCTCATGATATATTTAGGTATGACCTTGCCTAGAGGTGGATACGAATTGAATTAAGCCTAAACACCCTTGGTTCAAGTTCAACTTGTATAAAAGTAGTTTTGCTTAAGTTTAGATCAAGTTTTTCAAGCCAAAATTAATGGTGGTTCAAGTTAGGGCCAAAAGACTATTTCCCACCCAAAGTATCCTCTAATCTTAAGTTTCCACCTCTTAACTTTGAAAATCTCAAACACCCATTTATAAGTGATTAAAATTAACGGCTTTAAGGATAAAATCATCATTTTATCTGTAATATTAAAAATAAACTAAATTTTAATCTCATTTTCCTCCCCTAAACC
Organism: Mangifera indica; assembly: GCF_011075055.1. NCBI lineage: Eukaryota > Viridiplantae > Streptophyta > Magnoliopsida > Sapindales > Anacardiaceae > Mangifera > Mangifera indica. The sequence continues at coordinate 8,974,921 of NC_058145.1, read as the reverse complement.
TTAAAAACTAAAAGTTTTCCTTTAACACAAGTTTTAAAAAAATGATAGTTTCTCTTTAAGGTTTAGTTTTCATATCTCTGACTTTAAATCCAACGACATCTCTGTTGATGAATATCTCTCAATGTCTCCTCCCCTCTGACGGCCAAGCTTCTCTCATTTGGAAGCTTGTACGACATCAATTAATGTCAGAACTAAACCTCAACTTCATCGAGAAGACCAAGCTATTCATCTTCCCCAACAAAGATGAGACTCTCATCTTTGTCAAGAAAAATGAAAAGGAGTCCGATGAAGATGAGAGATTTTGTCTTCGTCAAGGAAGACAAGAGATCTCGCTTTCATCATGGAGTCTTCTATTGGGATTAGGACTGTCAGTCGGAGGCGAAGATAGTAAGGGAGCGACTGCTGGAGATGACGTTAGCATTTGAAAACTAAACCCTTGGGGGGAAATGTCATTTTTTAAAACTTGACCTATAGGGGAAATTGTTAGGTTTTACGGTTTAAGGGGGAAAAAAAGTAAAATTTTAAGGAGTTAGAGTTTCATTAATTTTAACAACTTATAGATGGGTAAATGGAATTTTCAAAGTTAAGGAATGAAAATTTGAGATAAGAGAATACTTTGGGTAGGAAATAGTCCTTTGGCGATTCTTGTTAAGCTTGAATTGGTGGTTTAAATTCGTAGCTCGATTTGACTTGAATTCATCAATTAAATCAATAATTTAAATTTGTGACTTAAATTAGTGGTTCGAGTTTCACTAACAAAATGATATCGTTTTACTGAAATAATAGGCAAAACCACTTATTTAAGTTATGAGTTCAAATCGAATTGAGCCACAAATTCATACCACTAATTCGAGCTATGAATTTAAACCCAACAAATCATAAATTTGAACCATTGATTCGAGTTATAAGTTTAAGTTATGAATTTGATTCAAACTGTACCATAAATTTGAATTACTTATTTGAGTTATGAATTCAAATTGAACACCTCATAATTTTAATTTGACATGTTTTAAAAAATGAGTTGAATTTTTTAGTTTGAATTTAGTTTAAATTTGAATTAAATGAATTTGAATCAATCTAAATCAAGTTGAACTGGTTTTCAAGGTTGGATTAGTTTTCGAAACTGAATTAATTTGATTTGGATTCAACCTACTTACATCAACATTCTACAATGTGAGTCGTTTTTGCTTTATATATTTAGACTGTTAAATTGAAAAAGGAGACATGGATGAGTTGCATAAGAAGAGAAAAAATGAGTGAAAGCTCTTCATCAATAGAACTGGATACTTGGGGATAAGTACGAATTTAGACCTTAAAGGTGGGAATTAGAAAAACTTGGTTGGGTAATAATCTTATGGCCATATAAAAAATGACTTTTTTGTTAATAAATTACTTTTAACCATAATTAATGCTAATCTATTATTTAAAATAGGAAGTAGTCTAACAATTATATAGTTATAAAATAATATTGTCCTTGCAAATTTGATAGATTTTCAAAATTATCTATTCAAATTTTATGAGAGACATATAAAAATTAAATATTTGACTTACTTCAAATAGTGTTTATGGACCAATCACTATATATGAGGTTTTCACCTATTTAGTATAGTGGGTTTAGCCTGATCAGATCAAAAAAATAACTCTTAACTTAAATAAGGGTTCCTCAAACAAAAGAAAAATGACTAATTCTTACTCGGACAATATCAATAGGACAAATTGTCACCTTTAAGATAAAATATGATACTTTTCTCAACTTTTGTCAAGTGTATTTAGTGAAATTTGTAAATTTTAAAAATAGACACGCTTAAAAGACAAAAATACCTTTTATTACTTTTACTGTTTTCTAAGGGTAAATAAAACTTTTACCCCTAAACTTTCTTAAAAACATTTTCTCCTCCAAATTTAAAAATAAAATAAAATTTAAAACAATTGCCGATACATTTACCATTAACTACTTTCTTTATTCATGCTAAGATAATACAATTTTTAACCCTAATTTCAACCGTAATTGATGCAATTATGAGTTTGAGATTGATAGGAGTTAGTTAAAGTTTTGATTTTTTTTTAAAATTGAATATTTGAACTCTAAGTGATAAATTATTAATTGGGTGAAAAAGGATCATAATTTAAGGGTGTAAATGTGTTAATATATTATGAACTAACAAAAGTACCCATCATTAAAAGAAGCATGTGATTTTTGATGAAAGATGAAAAAAATGTCATTTTTATTTTAAGAATGACAATTTGTCATTTGACACCTAGTGGCAAGCGAAATTGGTTCAATTTGATTTTTGGAAGAATTGAGTTGCATTGAATTAGATTTTTTCACTTGAAAATAAATTTGGTTGAAGAACCAAACCAAATTGCAATTTCTCAATTCTGATCAACTCAATCCGTGGATTGCATTTTAACGTAAACAATTTACTTGGTTGTCTATATATAAAAAATTTTATTTTATTTTTAATTTCAAATCACTTAGTAATACAATAATATATTGCTATTAATTTACAAATTAGTACGTACATCTAATTTTATTGTTTCGACAATATTATTATGTATGATACTTATTTGCCAAACCCTACCCATTATAAGTGATACACCTATATGCGTACTAGCCTTATCTATTATAGTTGAGTGCTTATTAGAGCTTAATATGTCCCCATTTTGCATAAGGATGCATTCAAACTTAGCTTATTGAATTTACATTCAGTTTCAAAAAATTAAATTCGAATTAAAATTTTAACTTGACTTAAATTTAACTTATTTATTTATTTTAATAATATTGTTTCCTTTATAATAATATTATTTATTTTTTCGATAATACTATTTACTTTGGAACAAATTCAATAACACTTTGAATCATTTCAAAGTCAAGCTTGAGCTATGGTTTAAAGGCAAGTTCAAATTCAATAATAATATTATAATTGAGTCGTGCATGAGCCTTGGGGTAAACCCATAAGTCGACCTGACATAATTTATAAAATATTATTAAAAATTTAAAAATATTAAAATATTATAATTTAATAGGTTAACTCGTAAAAACAAATAGGCCCGCTAACTACAAGCTCACGAAGGTAGGACCAAAGGGTCATGACCCATGCTACAGGCTCTTCAGTCCTAGCAAGTTGACCTAACCTGACTCGTCTCATGGGGTGATTTGGGAAATAAATTTAAGGAAATATGGCATATCTCAGAAAAACACCCTACAAATATAAAACTCTTTAAAAACCTGGGATCATAAGAAACATGACGAAGTGGTCCTGTTCTTGTGGTGGGCAAAATAAAATAAGAGCAAAGTGAAGTCGAAGAAGAAGGAAGAGGAGAACATGGTTTCAGAAGGGGAATCGGCAGCGCCATCTAAAGCTAAAGATGCCAAAGAATGGGTGGAGGATCTGCAACGCTCTTTCATTCAATCTAAAGACTCTGCTCTTCTCTCTGCTCGTTCACTTCAACAAAACTCTTCCACCCATTTTCGTTCCTTGCAGGTTTTCAATTTATCCTTCTTCCATTTATAATTTTCTAATTGAAATTTAAATACATTTTTCCTTTATTACTCATTGCTTTGTTTTTCTAGGATTCTGTTCCCCATGCTATAGCAAAGTACACAGCTTACGAACAAGCTTTCCTCAACAAAGTTAAAGGTCACTTCTTTGCTTCGCTTTCGTCTGTTTATTTTGCGTTTTCCTAGTAATTTTATCGACACTCGGTTGAAATCTATGTGGGCATAATTTTTTTTTTTTGTGAACGGGGACCCGCCCGAACTGTACCAAGGGAAGAGTGATTTATCGTGGTATATCGCTAGTCAACTCTAAGCTATTCATGCCCTGCCCTTTACATGTGGGAGGCCATGCTATGTGGGCTTAATTTTCACTGCTTGTTTTTGCTTGCCAGCTAAAGGGTTTTTCAGAAACATGGCTTACAGGATATTCATTTGGGAATTTATTATTATTTTTTATCTTGGTTGCTTCATTATATTAATATGTTTTAATTTAAATTGATGATATTTTGACCAGCTGATTCTTTGGTATTTTTTACAGAGGAGTTAAAGAGTGCACGGGAACACCCTGGTGCTGCTATTGGGATAGGTCTTTCTGCTGCTTTCCTTCTTTTGCGAGGTATCAAGATGCAAATTTGACGCTGGCTTTTTCTGAAGAAAGAAATTGAAAATTCTTGGTTCTTTTACATACTCAATGTAATGATTTTTTATTTTGCCAATTTGGTTATGGTGGTCATGATGAACAGCTATTCAGTTGAACGTATTTATGAGCCCCCGGCATTACTGCCTAACACAGTTTATTATACTTGACTTCAGTTTCATTTGATGACTTGACTCACTAAACGTATGTTTATGCTTTATAATGTTGAATACTACAGAAAATTACATTTACTTTTCCTTTGAATAATGTCAATGGAGGGATTTTTTAATTCTTAGGCTTTGACCTTTCAATTGACCCTCCCTGTATATGCATGTATGGCTATATGCTTTTCTTGCATTTCATACCTTGTGACTACTTTCAGTATATTTTTGTGCATATGTTTATTCTCAATCCTATTTGAATTTATCTCTATAAAGGATTTCTCTGCAGGCCCGAGAAGATTTTTGTTTCGTCAGACGTTGGGTCGACTTCAAAGTGAGGAGGTATTTATCTTCTTTGTTCTATAGAAACTCCGTTCTCCCTATTGAAACTATGAGTGGAAGGTTAAGTATATGTATCTGTCTGCACAATTTGTTAGTAATTTAGTATGGGTACTAGCTAGTTCAGTTGGTTGGATCTTGGGATTGAATTCTGCTCATAGTAAGGTGAAGAGAGGTTTGTTTTAATTTGTAGGCTTGAAAATAATTGAAAATGGAAAGTAAAAAAACAAACATGATTAGTACTTTTGAACTAAGCCTCAGGCCCCCCAGGCTTCATATAATTCAGTACATCATTCTCTTTATTCTTCTGCCACAATTGGTTATGCAGGCAAAGTTTGTCAAGGCTGAGAAGCATGTCAATGAGTTACACCTTTCTGTTGATTTAATGAAGAAGGAGAGCAAAAAACTGCTTGAAAGGGCAAGTCTTGCTGAAAAGGATATGAAGCATGGAGAAACAGAGCTCATGTAAAGTGATCTTCACAACTATTCTCTGTTGCAAAACTCTCATTAACTATCCGTCCTGATCGCTTCAGGTTATATTTTTGTAGGAATGCTGGAAGTCAAGTTCAGCATCTTGCGAAACAAGCTTACAAAGTTGAAGCCCAAGCTGCAGGTAGTACACATTCTTGTTTGCTTTTTCTTTTCCTTTATTATGATGGTACAGTGGGAGGACTGTTAGAGTCTTGGTTTCATATTTTTAAAATTCCCATAAAATTGTCTTGATTATAGAAAAGAATTCTCTTTCCAAAAGGATATGAATTACGGCATTTCACACACAATGCTGTTACCTTTTTTTCCTCCTTCCCTTGAAATAACCTGAAGTTGAAATATAAACTTGTAACTTCAGTTGATTTAACCTTTTTTTTTTTCTAGAATATTTAGCAGAGCTTGATAAGCCAAATATTTGTCACGGTTTGGCTCACTTAGACACCTACTTTTTACTAAAAAAGGTGTTTTGAACAAAAAAAATCTTGGGATGAATTTTCTGTTAACAATGGAAGAATGTGACCGCTTATAATATATGCTTGGTGTAGATTTGATGGAAGGCCTGAGAGAAATCCCTGGTAGGAAGGCATTGAAACTTAGAGCTGAGGTAAATTCAACATCTTCTTCATGCTTACATAGATGTATCCATAAATACCGAAAGCAAGAGTTTTGAGTCTCGATTAATCTTGAGGGCACTTTTTATCTCTCTTATGTTTGAATTAGGTTGCTTCTATGGCTTCACTTCTGAAGAGGCAGAGGGTTGTGCTTGATAAACGGATAATGAAGATCTCTGAGTTAGGAGTTCCTGTTTGATTACATGTAGAATTATTACCAAGTAGTCATAATTTTGATTATGAATTGTGTTAGCAACTTTATGGTTGTTCCGTTTTGATTGAAATAAGAGGGAATGCTGGAATTCTTTTGGGGATATTAATAAATTACCAAAACTGGAGGGAGATTAAACAAATTTGAACTATATTTTCATAAATTACCCTTGTTTCACTTCATATTATAATTTGAGCTGTCTTAAATTCTTGATAAATTGAAGTGTTGTTTAATTGTTTTCATGACATTAAAGACAAATTCATTGAAGAAGCACAAGGCGTGCTAGAAAGTCAGAGATTGGCTAATTTGGTTGAATGTTCAACCCCAAAAAATTTGGTTAATTTAATTAACATTCCCATTTATATCATTCTTGGTATATGCCTTCAGGACGAGTTTAAAGCCCAGTAGCTAACAAATTTGAAGCTAACTAAAACATACTCATTAATATCAGAGTCTGGAACCCAGATCCGTTTCTTCTACAAACAATCTTAAAATCAGTTATTTTTCAAAACTTAATAAAAAAGGACTTCCTCTTCTGATCAACAAAACACAGCCACATCTATTTCCTCATCTGTGTGAAGAGTTCAGGAGGTTTTCCAGTTCCTGCGCTGCCCCCACCAAAAGCTGATCCTTGTTGCCCACCAAATCCCCCGAATCCACCACCACCTGTAAATAAATGATTCAGTATCAAAATGGTAAGCAAAACTAAGTCAAATCCACGACCATCTAAACCAAAAAAAGGAAAGATCAACTAAAACTGTTACCTGCCGCAGCAAATCCACCTCGACCTGAGGCAGCAGCTGCAAAGCCTCCACCTCCACTAGCAGCAGCCATGCCACCAAATCCTCCTCCAGAAGCCACACCTGAAAATCCACCACCACCTGATGCCACACCACCAAATCCCCCACCACCTGAGGCCAAATTAGCAAATCCACCACTACCTGAAGCAACAGCAGCAAAGCCACCAGTGGGGCTTGGAGCAGCAAAACCACCACCAAAACTACTTGCAGAAGCAAAACCCACTCCCGGTAGACCAGCACCAATTTGTCTTGACTGCCCAAATGACCCAAGAACCGACCCCAATGCTTGCTGGCCAGACCCAATCTGGGCTGGCTGGCCAAATCCAGTTTGGGCAGGAGCTTGAGGAGTTGATCCAGTCCCAAGGCCTCCAGAGAAAGAACTGAATGCTGTTGGCTGAGATGGTTGGGAAGAATGTGGAGATTGAAAGCTAATTGATGCAGGCCTAAACAGCTGTCCACTAGGAACTGTCATACTGAAAGGTGAACTTACTGGACTTGTTGCAGCATTACCAAAAGCACCACCAAATGGATTAGATTTGGGAGGATCTGGATTGGGACTTGAGCCAATTCCAAAACCACCAAGGCTTCCCAAGCTAAGCTCAGTCATCTGGCTAGTCTCAGGAGCTTCCTCCTCCATCTCATCCTCCTGTGAAACTGCAATGTCCAAGCTTTCATTCTTGGCACCAGTGGTACTAGCAGAAGTTGGGATCGATGATGCAAATAGAGTGTTTGAAGTATGTGACTGTTCTCGTTGAGCATTTGACGTCACACTAAATACATTACCAGCTGCACTTGTAAAATTAGGCTTGCTTCCAGATGCCAATGAAGTTGGAGTTTCAACTGAAGAGGCAGATGACACTGAAGTTGGAGTTTCAACTGCAGTGGCAGATGACACAGAAGTTTCAGGCTTTGAACCAGATACAACCACACAAGGACCTGACTGCAATGGCCTTGTTTGCATAGTAGTACTCCCTTCTGCTTTTGAAATAAGTTTATCTGTAGAGAGTTGAGACTCTTGTTTAGGAGACTCTGATGTCAAATTCACAGGGGGGGTATCAGATAAGGGCACTGGTGTTTTGGGAGCCTGAACAGGGAAGAAACTAGAAGAGGAAAAAGTCGTAGAGGAAGAAGCTGATACTGAGGATGGGGAAACAATTGATAAGGTAGAAGGTAAGGTCATGGATGTTGAAGAAACTATTGGCTTAACATCTATAGAGGCTTTAGAAGTAGTCAATGACTCACCAAATGGCATTACAGATGATGAGAAAGTTGAAGATAAGGTGGATAATGTGGATGGGGAAGCAGTTGAAAAACTAAACATTGGAGATGATGAAGCAGGTAGCATTGAGAATGCAGAAGAGCTTGATTCTTTTTCACCAGGATTGCTTTTAGTTGCAACATCAAACTGTGCAACTTTTCCAGGAAAGGCAGAAGCAGTGGCTGCCGATGTTGATAATTGAGCATCACGATTTTTTCTAGATTGAAGAGTGCCAGTTTTCATAGGTGTTGGCAGGGGTCTCTCACTTTCAGTTTTTGAATTTGTTGGCACACTCCCTTTAATGTTTAAGTTTGCTGTTTCACTGGTTTTTTTTGACATCGATGGAGCAAATGTAGGCAACACCATAGGGGTTGATGGCTTTTGATTCACACTAGTCCCAGATTGCAAAATTGGCCTGGCCTCACCAATCAAAACTGAAACAGACTTATCAACACAGCTTGATTTGTCTGCAGTGATATCATCTCTAGCATAATTTTGCTCTCCTGTAAGGGGCAATTGCGGAGCCGTATGTGATGATACTGCAGAAGCAGTGTTAATTTGGAACACAGGAAACTTTGGCCCAGTAGATTGTGATGGTTCTACTGGATCATTAGCCCATCTGAACAATGTTGACTTGTTTTCAGAAGTCTGTTGTAGGGAAGTTTCCTGAATACCTGGCAAGGATAAAAATACACAGAGAAAACACCCAATTACTGTTACTAAAAAAGTATTGGTAAACATGTAACAAACATGGCCGGAAATTTTGAATGTCTAACCTTTGTTTCCAGATTGGAATAACGATGATGAAGGTGTTGTTCGATCCTTTGGACGTACAATAGATGCCCCGTCTGACATGTGAGGACTAATTTTCTTGTCAGTCAAGGATAATTTATTTGGAATACCTTTCTGACGTTCTTGCAAAAGCATCCTTTTCACAGTTGTTTTAGGTGGCTCAAAGCTAGCCCAACTCTGAAACATGAACATGCGAATAAATGTACAAAATCCATCAATATCACAAAGAGAGAAAACAGGCTTCCTGTTAAACAAAGATATGTTATATATGCCAAAGATTGGTGGTATATGATTTTTTGTCTCAGTGAAGATTTCCTACATTTCTCAGCCAAACAGAAGACGTGGAAGGGGGACAAAAGAAGAGCAAATTGGGTGCAACAAGTAGTATAACCACACTTAGACAGAAAAACTCTGGTAGGACGAACTGTAAAATTCAGATGGTTCAAGTTGTAAAAGTTATATTACTACTTTTACTTACAATTTGCAGTGTTGGACAGAGCATCAACCTATGACTAGCATGAAGATAAATACATGGAAAAGGATTTCAATGTACCAGGTAAAAAACCAAAAAACACAATCCAAGAAAAAAATACCCTGTCAAGTGAGTCTCTCCTCCTCCTAGCAGTTTCTGGATCATAGCTTTTCATAGCACTTGATTGGCGTCTCCTGGAACGATCTTCTGTAGCAGCAGAACCAGAAGAAAGTAGAAGTCTTTTCATTGAAGAGGGATCACTAACTTTTGCATCAGGAGAGCTAAAAGAGGCATCATATGGGATTCCAATTATTTCAAATAACTCCTTTTTTACATTTTGTTGTTTTGCAGGAGACTCTATACTCAGAACACCCATTTGTTTGGAAAGGCGTTCAGAGAGTAGCTCTGCAGCTGCTAATTGTGAACTCATTGTGGTATGCAAGCTATGCAGTGATTGAATACACCTGCAGAGATGCACAGAAATAAGAGAATCATGATTGATAAATTTATAAAGCTCAAATAATCCGCTCTTCCATCTACTTCATACAAGTTCACAAGAATCATAACATTTTATCAATCAATATCATAAAAGCTAAGCACTTTCCTTTTAGGTTGGCTGGTGTAAAAAAAAAAACTTAAATCAAATGCTTAAGCTAGTTATCAAGACCAAAAAATTAATAATTGATTCATATAAATAGTGGACATATGATGGATCACACCAACAGAAATACAAATGTAAGTACATCTATACATGGAGAACTGAATCTCAAACCCTCTGTTTTGATACTGTGCTACCATTTGACTCAAAAGCTTAAACTATTTAGTTACAGCCCAACATTTATATTCAAGTATTATCAGTTGGAAGCATTTATACCAATGTGGCACATAGATTGATCAATAATAACCATACCTTGAAAGCCCAACTTTGCTCAGTGGAGCTCTCCAACCCACATGAAGGCCATCATTTTCACCAAATTTATTGAGCTCAAGGGTGTTAAAATGATTCTCCAACTCAATTAATTCATTGGTCAAATCCTGTAAGGCAGAAAACATTAACACAATTCAATCTGGTGTTGGACACATCAGCCACTTGTGAAATCTTTTGATGATATACCTGATTTAATTGTAACATATGTCGCCTCTTCAGCTCAAGTTCAGGACTCAACTTCTGGCGATTCCAGAGGTCCCAATATCGGCCATCAGAAGCTTGCTTAACAATGCCTTCCACGTATATTTTCCTTGCCAAAACTGAAAACCAGTTTTACACCCATTTGGTAAAACATTTGATATGTTAACTTCAATTTCTGTTTCTTTTTGAGATCTTTCTTAACAAAATTTACAGTTCCTTCCAATATTCTTAATATCTGCTTAACAAGGTGTTGATTCCTCTGCACACGTCAATGTTTAAAGATTAGAGAGTACCTTGAACAGTTTTATCAAGAAGATTCTGGATCTCTTCAAGCTGTTTGTCCATTATGCTCTACAAATTTGCAAGGCAATCAAGATAAGAGCTGGGTAAAACACTAAACAAGTTACTTTATGAAAAAGCATGAACTCATCAACATGTTTAGGACACATTAATGTAGTACCTCATCACAAATACAAGGAATAGTGCACAATGATACTAATGAGCTAGGGGCGAGCCCTCCTAATCTATATTTTTCTAGGTTATCTGAGTTTTATTTATCAAGATAATCTAGATAAATTCAGATTTTCATAATTATTTCCAATAATTAGCACAAGTAGATTGCTATTTTTCTAGTTTTTTTTATTCAAAGCCTCCTCAATAATCAAGTTGGACAAGGTCTTTCTTGGAAAAAAGCTACCTTCAAGTTGAACTTATGATTGAGTTCAATGATGCTTATGTTTTATTAGAACAAAGAGAACTTTTGCAAGTTATCTATCGCCTTTACTACCCCAAATTCTTGCACATTCGAAGATATATATATATGTCTGTAAAAATGATAGAAATAAGATACAAGTCATTGGTGCGAAAGATCACCCTCCACATTTGGCACTTTTCAGAAAGAGTCGCGATACCCTGCTCCAATTCTTCAACTTTACTTTTCTGAGAAACAGTGCAGGCATCCCTAAAGCCACCTCTCTCTTCTATTGACTGCAGAAGTGCATCCAACTCCTTTGTCATATCTTTAAGCTGTTAAATGGAAGGAAAGAAAAAGGATGATAAGAGGTACTAAAAAGAACAGAAATCAACTTTCAAAATTAAAAGTCACCCAACCCAAAAAAAGAAAAAAAAAAAACAACAAAGAGAAAGATAACTACACAACATGAACAAACAAATGCAAAGAAAAACACAAATGATGCTGAACAAGATGCATCACCAGAATGCATGGGCATGTAATGTACATGGAGAAAGGAAGATGAGAATGGTAGACTTTCATTTTTTAATCAGTGAGCAAAATCATCAGAAGAAACAAATAGAGTTAAAGCATGGTTTTCACTTTTTTCAAACATTACAAATATAATTAGCAATTGTGTGCTAGTATATGATGCTTGCTAAAATTTAAAGCACAGTATAGAAAATTTAATCTCAGTCACTGCTGCACAGATATTTACCTAAAAAAACCCAGAGATATCATTCTATACTACAGGCTTTAAATTTTCACAAAGTTGTCAAGGTAAAAGGAAAATCTTTCCACATTCAGATCAATTGATTAGAATGTTGTTTAATAACTATATAAACAACAAGAAAGAACATATATAAAGCTGCTCATCACCCAGATACAGGGAAATGTGAAAAGAGATGAGAAGAGAACATAAGATGTTCATACATTGCCAGACTGTTTTGATAAGTTTGGTTCTGAATTCGGCATTCCTGAGACAGCAGCTTTGTAGTCATCTTTGGAAGGAAAAAGCTTATTGTTGTGAGACTTTCCTGATGCAAAATTTATCTGTGTTGAAGATTGTACACTACGCATGGAAGGTAATGACTCAATTTTCCCTATCTGTGTTGAAGCTCTCTGCTCATCACCCTGGGCTGGTCTAGTAGAAAAATTGACTGATGATATTGTACCAGTGGCATCCTTCCAGGGGAAAGGTTTCCAAGCAGAAACATTTGCAGCACTTACAATAGTGTCAAAATTTTCAGAATTTTTACCTTGAATGTGACTTGAAGGTATAACTGGTGATTTGACTTTAGATTCGTTCACAAATATGTTTTTCCCACTTGACCATGATTGAGATGATGCATTCTGTAAGCTAAATGATCCAGTTTTTCCAAGCAACTCCTTACCAAACTCAAAGCTTTTTGGTAAATCCTTCTGGTTTGATATGCTAGGGGCATCAGTTGGAACTTTTCCTGCAAAAACAGAAAATCCCGATCCAAACCCTGTAGTGTTATGATCGCCTGAATTCTGAACTGCATAAGAAGGTTCCTTGCAGTGAGAAACCTTAGAAGATGGCTGCCCCAAATCTGTGCTTTGCTGCACAGAGAGCTGTACCTTTTGATCTCCTGTACCTTCCAAATCCTGGTTTCCAATTGTGGTACCTTTATGGGGTATCTGATCGACAGGGGTAGATATAGAACTCTCATAATTGGCAAACGGCCTCAGGCTGTTTTTGGCAGAATTTTCTCTACCACTAGCCATGTTAAGTTCCTTTAAGTACAAGTCCTGCGACTTTGAACGAATAGGTACTGCTTCTTCATTTGGTTCCCCTAATCCAGATGAAAGTTTAGGCAATTCACATTCCCCAGTTACCACACCAGGAGTATCCTCTTCCTCATCGGAAAGGGTGGACATAACACCAGGCGAAGCTGTTGTTCCTGAAAGACTACAGCTACAATCAAGTCAGTCTCAACTAAAGAGAGATATAGCATACACAAGCTAACAATAAAGCAAGGCTGCTTAGCCCCTTGAAAAATGGATGAGATGTGTGCTAGAGCAGTGGAAAAACATATTGTTCTTCAAAAGAAGAGATCAAAACAACAGTGTAAATACCTTGCAACATGGAACATATTAAGCTTTCCTTCAAGAGTAAGACACATAAGAATACAGAATGGTGAAAGTTCATTCTCTTCTTCAACTCCAAGTTTGACTTTGACTTTTCCATAGAGGGAAGCTCTATCAATGCAAAGTCCCATGATCAAATTATCATCACCATTATCTGTAGCAAAGGCCATTTAACCAAGAGCGCATCACATCAGAATAAGAACATCCACACAAAAGCATAAACTAAAATCCAACAAATATAAAAATATTAACAAATAAATTTTAACAGGAGGGATCAAAGAGCTAAAAGTGAGCATAAATGCTTTACATGCTATCCATATTCTGAACTAGGTTAGACACAAACTTGGTTGACTAAAGTATGAATAGATGTCTGCCAAAAGCCATTAAAGTGATATACATGAGAGATGAGACAGTAAATATCATAAAGATCAACATTAGTAAAGATCATTTATATTATTAATATTTGATGACTATGTTCAATACTTGGATCATTTTAAATTTGGGTCAACATAACAAGAAGTTTTCAACCTCATAGAGATCTAGTACACGATACGCCATCGTAGTTTCATCTCCAACAAGACATATTAACAAAACAAAAGTTTGCAGAGTAATTACTCATAGTCCCCTATGCACAAAGAATGTTGTGATCAAATAAAAAAACACTTTTGCCATTTGTATCAAGTCCACAAAAAAAAAAAAAAAAAAAAAGAAGTTTAAGCACCTTGAAGCTCAATCCTTGGGAGCCACTTATCTCGGTCAATATCAACAACTGCAACATCACTCCCTTCGTTACCCACTGACCAACCAAGTAACACAATATGCTCATCTGTATTCTTTCTATTAGCAATAATTGCAAGCTCACTGGAATTACAAACAGAAATAAAAGTTAACTTAAATGCTACCAATAAATTCAAAACCAAACCAGAAGATTAAAAAACATGTTAAGATAATACTTTCCAGGATTTCCTAAAAGGAAGGATAACAAACAAGACTTATCACTGTCAATAATTCGAGTTCAATCAAATCAATCAAATATACAACATAAAAGGCGTAGAATTCTCAGAATATAATAAATTCTGACCCTTTTGAGTTACTGAAGAAAATCTAACAATTTTAGGACATTACTGTAAGGTCGAGGAAATACATAGAAAGGTAATTTTCATTTATTTTTTTTAGAGATATAGCCCAATTACAGACCGCACTAGGTGGTTTATTTTTTATACAGGGCTTCCTTTGTAGGGGAGGTAATTACAAAAATTTGATAATTTTTGTTTTATAAAAACTCTTAATTTCTCCCAAAAAAAGGGTGGTCAACATTTTTTGAAACAGATTACCAAATGATATGAAAGGTCAACAAACCTCTGTACACCAGAAAACAAGTAACAAGAATCCTTTAAAATGAAAACCATTGTCTGAAAAAGTACGATTTATGACTTTCAGAGCAAACAAAAGGTACAAGTTAAAGCATTGTTAGGCCCCTAAGTAGGTGATTTAGAGATTTAGGATATTAGGATTTATTAGGTATAGTATTAGAAATATGTTATCAATTAGGAATATTAATTTATTAGGAATTAGTAAACTGAGAGTCCAATTAGTTTAGATTTTTAATTATATAAACGGCAAGGTTTTGGGGAGGATTAGGGAGAACATTTTGAGAATCTATTTTCAACTTGGTGTTGTATTCTGGGGAAGGCGCACCATCAGAGTCTCTTGGCAAAGAGTCGGAGATTTTATCCTTATGATTGTAATTCTTATTTTTCACTTTAATAAAAATTCATTACATTCAATATTAAAATTTAGAATTCCAATCATACAATCTGAGGTTTCCAATAAGTGGTATCAGAACCTCATTTCAAACCTATGGTGTAGACATGGCAAATGGGTAGGGTCGTGGGACAAATGGGGTCAGTTGGCTCAAAATAAGAAAAAATGGCCCAGCTCAATACTATAGCGGGCTATAGACTTTCAGGGTTAGGCCTTGGGTCTGGGCATCGGGCCTACAAGTTAGCCCAACCCGCTATTGTTTACATAATCATAAAAAAATTAAATAATTAAATAATAATTATAATATAAAAATTATTTTTTTATTAAAATTAACGGACTGGTCTATTTAAGCCCTGAAACTATATACATAGAGCTAGGCCATGGGCCATATATATTTTTCGAGCAAGGTTAGGCTAGGTCGGGCCAGTCCGACCAAATGGGTCACGCCAAAACCGGCTCAGCCCAGCCCAGCCCACTGACACATTTACTATAGTGCATACAAAAATGGAGAATAGAATGAAATCCGTGGAAAAGGAATCGAGGTGTTAAAGGAGCAGTTCCAAAAGGTGGAGAAACCATAGGAATTTCAATTCCAAAAACTGGTAGACAAATTCTTAGACATTTTGATGATAAAAGACATGTTGGCTACAATAGGAGGGAAACATGATACGACTACTTGGCTCAAGAACAAACTGCACCCTATTCGGAATCACCACCCTACCCACACTGATTCAACATTCCACTGCCATCATCCAACTCATTGCACACCAACATTAACGATCACCCAATAGTTGTCCCTACCTTCTCAAGCCAAGCCTCACATCATTCCAACCTAAGTAATTCACAATCCAGTCCCTATGACCACCACACCTTTCACCAAGACGACCCTACCAACTCATCAATTTCAACCTCACCAAATTTCATCCAGTCAATTTCATAGCTAAGCTATAACCAAGCATTAAATCAGACCTCCACTCAACCACACAATCAAACCCACAATCCAACTTACCATCAAACCCATAATCAAACAACAGCCCCAACTTCACCCGCCAACAAAATAGCCCCCAATTTTGTTGCAACTTTGCAAAAATTGGTCCCATAGCCATTCATTCGAAATTTCTCAGCCACAACACATTCTCACTTTTGTCTAGCCACATCCTTGTCCTTTGCAACCCCAATTACAACGTGATGTTTAACCATACCCACTATCGAAACAAACAAATCACAACTTAACAACACAACAACCTTAGAGAGATCTCTCTCCAATTACATCAATTTAACAAAAAGAATAAGCTCATCAAATTCCCTGTTTGTACAATTGTCAAGCAATCTTTGCCCTCCTCATCCTCCTTGTCAAGCTCAATGTCAGCGTTCGATTTAGTGGCCATGATTATTAAAGGACAAAAGGTCAATACCAATGAGTCATTGAAATTGTTGACAGTTAAAGAGTTAGAAGTTGAAGTTGAAGTTGAAGTTGATGACAAAAAGGCGATGGTCAAAATCTTGTAAGGTACCTAAACGGTTACTGTTAAAGGTTGTGCTAAAGCCTTCATAGTCACGACGAAGCGCGATATGAGAAAGAAAAATTTAAAGTCATCGATCTAGATGGTATGTGATTGATGATGATGAATACCATGAGAAATTGAAGGAAAGTTTGGCGCATTTCTTCTTGGTTACATACAGAGATGGGTGAGCCAACAAATATTGCGGTCAAGTTCAATAAATGGTTTACAAGGGGGAAAAGAAAAAGGGAAGCAGTTATAGAAACTTAAGTAAGTATGGAGTGTTTGGTCTTGGTAACAAGCAAAATGAACATTTTAATAAGGCTGCCAAGGTGGTGGATCATATCCTTGTGAAGCAGGGAGCAAAACTAGATCAGCGCATTGAAGATGATTTTTCTGCATGGTGAGAAATGTTGTGGCCCGAGTTGGATTAGTTACTTTGAGATGAAAATGAGTTGACATTTGTTACTACCCCTTACACCGCAACTAAATCAAAATATTGGGTTGTATGTTATGACCTTGTAGATGCACCACCTGAGGATAAAAAAGTGGCGCAATGCCAATGGTCATACTCCACAAGCACCACCAAAAGTGTTGAGCATCATGATTGTTCATGATGCTCAGCACTCTTGTTGGTTTACTTTGGCAATACAAAGGGAAATTCATACTCCACAAGCACCACCAAAAGTGAAGTTATCATGATTGGCCTAGTTACAATTTCAACAAGCTTTATCATAAATCAACTCAAATACAAGTAAATAAAAGGTACAATATGTTTAATTGAAATGAAATGAGGGCAATACTTCCATTTGACTTTGGGTGAGTTCGACTAAAACTTATTGTTCCTATATAATTAAAAACCTTGAAGGAGATCACCTCTAAAATATCATGCTTATTTTCATTAGAAAAAAACAAATTTTAATGAAAAGTAAAAAATTGTCTAAACAGTAAGAAGTATTCTCGGTATAAAGGTATTTTCCCAATGTTTGAATGCAACCAACTCAATTTATTTCATAGGTTTTGGAACAAAGTTTCATTTCACTATCTTTTGATAATAAGTTTTATTTCACAATCTAAATTGCATTCTTCGTCTCCATGAAAAATTATGTTTCCAATGTAAATTTGTGATCATTATCAAGTCCAAATTCTCTTAAATTATTTCCCCTGAGAAATAAGTGAATTTTCCAAGCAAAACAATACAGGTTAGACTTTATATCTAAATAATATAAACTAGTCAATAAATTCTACAAAATTTTAATTGCTAAAAATGCTAGCATATGCAATTGTCACATTGAATGTTAAAAAAGAAGTAAGATATGAAACTCAGATACATTTAGTGATAACGAATGGCAGACATTAAAAGAACTTTAAAACAAGCAAAGAAAAATTCAGGAATGTGAACAACATCAACATACCATTGTTTTAAGTAGCTCAAGAATAAATAAGGTCCATTGCCAAAGGGCACAATGTCATCAATGAGACCTGCAAACAAATTGTAGAAGGACAAGACAACTGGCTTGGAAGAAGCCTGAAAGAAATATAAAAATCAACATGTGATGCAAGAATATATCAATAAAAATTATTATCATTATTATTGACGTTACAAAATATGTGGTTGCATCCAATGGAGTGATCAATAAACTAATAAAAGGAGTAGATTGCCCCTACCCTAATAATTGGTATTTGCACACGATTGGTCCATACATTTGGCCATCTGTGGAATGTAGATTTAAAAGTAATTATAAGAGCTTAATTATGTGTCTGGAGTAAATCATCTAAAGTATTGTGTCCTAACAACTACTCCAACTCAACATTTGCTAAAACTCTTAAATCATCTAATTAAAGCATAAGCGTTGCAATTATACATTCAAAATTTATAAGCATGGGGATAGTTACTAACTTCAGTAATCTTGCCATCTTTGCTTTTGATAACTTGGACAAGGTAATTTTCTTCCTTCCCATCTTCGGTTAACCGAAAGCATCCTATGATTATACAATCATGACGAACCCACCTGATAGAATCCACTGAAGCAACCATCCAAAAAAATTTTAGTTTCAGAAGTTGATAATGCAGAAAACTTTTGATAGAAGAAGATCCAAAATTTTATTTCGACAAGACAAATGTCTCTTCAAGGATCAACAAGATGCAGTTGGCCTTTCCCTTGGCCAACAAATATGTGAAAAAAAAAACAAATATGGAAGTCTTTTTTCTGAAAATCAGACACATAATAGAAATATAGAACACATAAAATTAGTTTTACCTTTTACTCTGCACTGTACATCAGAATCATCAACCCATGACTTGAATGATAGTGATACACACAATCTTTCCTTGAACTTAGATGACAGAATACTAAGAGTACTCTCCTTTGCCACAGCAACAAATTTCCCTTTTACACTCCATTCAACTATTACCCAAAAAAAGCCAATAAAACAAGGGTTAAACACAAATCGTATAAGTGCCCTGACATCTTGTTACATGCTAAGGGCTTTTCAATGGGCACTCTTAAAAATTCAGTAAGAGTCAATAATCACTAGTAATACCTCCTAGGGGAAAGAAAGTCACACAGTAAATGCCATAAAACACAAATGGAGAAGAGCATCATATCAACAAGCATTCAACAAACTAACAGTCAATAGCTATATTTCCAAATGGAGAACAAGAATAAAATTTAAAATATACCAGCATCGATGTTGTCCATCACATGCTGAAGAGGGTCATCAACAACTCCATTATAGAGCTTCCCAAGATTTGAAAGCACAAGAAAAGAATTTTCTGCTTTTTTAGACCAATGTATGTCCTTTACATAGTTTGATCCATCAAGAGAACAGGAAAAAGATGGTTTCACTTCCTACAAAATAAGAGCAAAGCCATAAATGACATTTCTCAAATAGTCTAATAGTTCATAAATATTTTCGAATAATAATAATTCCACGCTGCCATCATTGTCTCTCTGGGTACTTGAAAAGAGTTGTCAGCATATTAGGTTCCTCCCCAAACAAACAGAACCCTGAATTTTAACAGGGGATTTTTTTCTGACAGGGTGAGTTACTGAAAAAGCAATACTACTCTTTCCAGTTTCAATTCTTTTAAGTTTAAGAGACTTTATACATTTCAACTACCCTGCTATTCAAATGTCCATAGCCTAAAATCACCTCAAATGAAAAACTAGAAATATGGCTTTTTAAGAGTTGTATCATTCCTACTGATGTAGCTGAAAATTATGGCTCTTTTGCACATAGAATCCTGTTATTCATACTCCTGAAGCTTCCCAAACTTACTTTCAATTTTTAACTGGGATTGCTTTCAATTTTTAACTTGAATGCATATCAATGGTACAAAAACTGATAATTAATTCAAATTTGGCGCAATTCCAGCTATAAATTTTACGCGGTTCCAAAACAAGATAATCCCACAAACATAGAAGACGTTGGCCTACCTTATTGAGAAGCGACGGGACAGAAAAGAAATGAATATCCGGGGAGTGCGAAAGAGAAACAGCAAGCGTGGACTCATTGATAGACAAAGCCAAAACGTTAACATTCTTAAATGAAACATCCACAACACTCAACTCCTGTATACAAATGCCTTTATTTCCCTTATACTTAATCTCCTTGGCCGCGTCAATCACGTCTTTGGTCTTTGCCACACAAAACCCTAACCAAAATTTCGAAACACAATCAACAAACTGATCATTAATAGAACAAAAAGCTTCAGATAAAAAGGGAGAAGTAGTGACCAGAGGAGTGGGCAACGAAGATTAGATGGGAACGCTCGGAGACGGCGAGAGGAAGAGATGGAGGGTTTTGAAGGTCAAATTCGGAATTTTCATGTTGTGATAATTTGATTGGAATTGAATCGCCAATCTTATCGAAGAAGAAATCGGTGGTTTCGATGTGGTCTCCTTCAATCTCTTCTTCTTCTACTTCAATTGGAGTCACCATTTTCGCAGGCTAACCGGGCGGGAAGAAGAAGATGAGTCTGAGTTTGAGCCTTGAGGGGTTTAATAGTTACTGCATATAGATGGCATAAACCCTCTTATATATTTATTTGTTAATTATTTAATTATTCAAAATATTTTGGGCCATGTTTTAGGGGTTAATACGAAAATAATTAATCTCCCAATTTTGTACCCACATAATCCTCCGATTAAAGTTCCATTGAAATACCCCATCATATTAATTCAATTTTCCTTTACACTTTCCCATTTCCATGGGTTAGGTTCAAATTTCATCTTTTTATTTTTGACAAAATGTTAACCAATAATTGATAACACAATACTTAAAGTTTGTCGATTTTGAAATCATACTATAAACTATTCTCGACTTTTTTCTTCATTTTATTTCCCGTTGATAATTGATCTCCATAATTATTGCTCTTAATAGAGGTTGTTCGTGATTATTATTGTTCTTGCCATCAAACTTGACATGATGTTCATTCAATAATATGGGGAGAAAAAAGGTTAGAGTAATGTTCCTTGGCTACATTGTAGAGATTTGATTAATGTAATTATTCATTATTTCAGAGTTTTAGAATGAAATTATTGTGTATAGGTTTGAATATGGTTGTTGTTTTGGTGATTGACTTAAGAATGTGATTACAATTAAAGATAGTAGTAACTTGTTTCCATGAGATTGAATAAATTTAGGCAACATAGGTGATATAATGATGTGTTTTGTCACTTGACCTAAGTTACCTTTGGAGGGGTAAGTGTAAGAATTTAAAGTAATGAGGGCTCATTGAAAATTGTTGCTAGATGCTTTTACTAGGCACTCAACACAAAGTGTTTAGACAAATTGTTATGGAACTTATTTAGTGAATTTGGGAGGTTAATTTAAGGATCTAAAAATATTGGGGTAAGTAGATTTTATGAATTTACCAGCCACTTTGGTGCATTGATATGTGAATTAAAAAATGGCCAAAGGACTATTTCTCACCCAAACTATGCTGAATTCTTAAGTTCCTCCCGTTAACTTTGAAAATTCCATTTACCCACCCATGGGCCGTCAAACTTAACTGAGTTCATTGGTAATATTATTTTCCCCCCAAACCCTAAAAACTAACACTTTCCCTCAACCGAAGTTTTCAAAAACTGTATTTTCCCCCTAGGGTTTCCAAACTTCATATCCAATTTTTTCAGCGACAATCGGCGATCTCCAAGCACCTACTCTCCCTCTTCGATGACCCCTCCTTTCGGTCGTATACTTTTGACGTTATATGGCATTATTGTCAATAAAGACATCGTCTTCGTCGACGACGAAACCTAAGAGGGGGAGACGTCACACGGTTGAAAAGAGGAGACGCTGGGGAGGAAGAGACGTCGCCCGAAGATCGTCGGTCGTTGCCAAAAAATTCCATCCAAAAGTTTGGAAACCCTAAGGGGGAAAATGTTTTTTTGAAAACTTGGGTTGGGGGAAAATTGTTAGTTGTTAGGGTTTGTGGGTTAAATTTAAGTTTATTTTTAATATTACAGATAAAATAACGATTTTGTCCTTGAATCCATCAACCTGACGTTTTTTTTTTTAACTGTCTATGGGTAGGTAAATTGACTTTTCAAAGTTAAAGGATGAGAATTTGTAGAAAAAGCATACCTTGGGTGGGAAATAGTCCTTTGGCCTAAAAAAATCTCAAAATTAAAATTGATTTGGTGTATGGGGGATAATTGTAAACATTGTGACAATCATGACATGACAATCAAGCAAGGCAAACCAATTGTTGATATTCATAGGCCAACCCAATTCTCATGGACTTTTAAATCAATTATCCAATATTACATTATGGTTAGCCATAGGGGTGTTCAAAACCAGTTAATCAAATCGTTTTACCAATTTTTAGAACCAAACCAAATTTTCGATTTAAAAAAATTATGAATCAAAACCGAATCGATTTAAAGATTAATCGATTTTGAACTGAATAGAAAATATCAATTAACCGAACCGAAATTTTGGTTAACCGATTTTTGAACTGAATTTGAAAAAATTATCATATTTTATTTTTTTCTAATTTTTTGAAAATATATTCAATATTATATTAATATTTTATTCAATTTTTATTCAATTTTTTAAAAACCAGTTCGGTTCGGTTAACCGGTTTTGAAAATTAAGTAAACCAGTAACCAAATCGAAAATTCGGTTTATATATATTTTTGAACCGGTATCCGAACCAATTTTTTGAATAATCTATTTTTCAGTTCGGTTTTCAATTTAAAAATCGGTTTGATTCAATTACCGGATAATTTTGAACACCCCTAGTTAGCCACTCATAATTAAACTATTTAATGTGTTTGGTACACCTTACTAAATACCCTTTGTAACTTGTTTGATTTTAATTTCACTAACTATTTTAATTATTTCTAATTAAATTAGAATGTATTTTTTAACACATATAATATAATATAAGATAACTTTTATAATCTTCTAAAGGGATCCATACGTAAATATTTAATAACAAGCTTCAACATGTTTGGTTTTTGTACTATTTATTTCATAAATGTAAGATAGGTAGCTCTTAAATCAAACACTATTTATTAAAACTCTTGACAATTTAATCCAATTAAATTATCTCATTAAAGTGATCTATTTGGTGACAGTTACATATATACCCTCATAGAACATCAATAATTGAAGTTGGGTTGATATACCCTTCCTATTTCATCTTGTTTTTTTTTTTTTTTCAATTTTTCATCTAATGAGTGATAATGCTAAATGAATTCATCATGAAATGTTTGGTCAAGTCTCATCATTCAAAACCCTGTAAAACCCACAAGGTTGTGTCCCTTAAATATTTTGGAGTTATGAATTTCATAATTATGGAATAGTATTCTTGGATCCACAAAACAACAATACCAGCTAGCCAAAGTATTGATTTGCTAACTATCAGAGTCTTACATTTTATTTCAATAAAAGATCTCACTCCACAAATCAAAGGTACACTACTTAATCAAGATTAAGGTACCTATGCCAAAGTAGCTAATATGTGAAGTTTGTGTTTCTATTATGGTGGTTACATGGAATCATAAACTTTAGTTGGTCTAGTTCAGTGCATCTTATATGCACAAGTAAAACTGACATAAAATCCCTATATTAGTGATTTGAGACTATCACTACCATGAAAGTAGACAACATAACAATTGTATCAAAATGGAGTGCCAAAGCCTTATTTCATGTTTGTAAACATTATTTTAAGTTACAATAAAATCTTGTATCTCCTATATATGATTGTTTCATATAAACTTGGATTCTATCTTGATACAGTTGTTCCAAAACTTTGATCATTGATTTAAATACATATGTATAAATGTACGATAAGGGAAATCAATGATAATATAATTAAAACATTTTTTTTAGGTAATAGTTTGTTTACGTGTAACACCTTCTTCTATAAACACTACTTTCCAGAGAAAGATGTCATTACTTTGACAAACTGAGTATGCAATCACTTAAAAACTTTATTATTCAAACACATAATCTTATTGTAACATCAAAATTACTAAAATACCCTTGCATTGTCAACAAGTGGAAACAATTCAAAGAATATCCAAATCATAAATAAACATTATTCATAATACCATAGAGTGTGTAGCAATATACATCAAAATAATATTTAAATACATAAACTAAATAAAAACATCATGCTAAAAATGCCCTAAGTTATTCTATGTTGCTGACCGCCACTCCCTCTATAGTTGTCATGATCACCTATACTTGCACATATGAAAGTAAGGGAGTAAATGATAATACATTCAATAAGTAAAAGATTCTACTACTAACTTTTACATAATCCTCGAAATGTCTTTGGCTTAACCTACACTAACTATGTCATATAGAGTTTGTCACTAAACTTCTATTAGGGTGATAATGAGTTTTATATCTCATATCTGTAACTCATACTAATCTTGGGAACATCTAGACTACATATCACTACTCTCAAATTGAACTATATCTAACACGATTGCTAAGGAACACTCTAAATACTTAACTCATGTGAACATATCATCTCTAAGTGAAAGCACTATCGTTTGAAAGTTATATCTCATAGTTGTATATTAGGTTGATTGGACTAGATTGAATATAAGAATTTAACATTTTGGCCATATGAGCACTCATTGTGCAATTCACTCACATACAATTGTCAAACAACAACATAACTAAGCTCTATTGCGAGCTAGTACCCTATTATAGGTACTATGTCCTACTATGGATAATATAGAAAGTTTGTACTCATGGTACCCTCTTGAAATGATCTTAAGACATCTAACGTGCATGCATTTAAGCCTTAGATTACCTCAGACCCATCTTAGATTTCACTCTAATCATAACTCGTGTTCTTATATAATCTTATCTCTTGTGTACATTAGGTACTATTACGTACCTAGATCTATATTGTCTCTTGAGACAACTTTTAAAGTGTTAGCATAGTTCCCATTTTTCTTTCTTAAATTTGCTTTTTATACACGGACATATCTCTTGGGATGCATAAGCATGTACTTTTCCTTTTGCATGAGACACAAATGAACCATGATAATGTTTAGCCACATGTCTTAATACAATTGGTTGATAGCAAAACCATATTTATTATTTTGCCTTTTCTCCAAGAAAACATTTATTTTTGACCCCATACGATTTATCAAATAATACTTGTGTATTTATAAATATTTTCGAAACTAGATTTTTAAATATTAAGTACAATGACTATTGTGTTTCTATCTTTAACGAATTTCAATAATGGAAACACTTTATAAAGTATTTGACTTTTCAAATTTAATGGGTAGAGATTTGTTATTTCAACAAACCTTGGGTTGGTATATTCTTTTTCGGCCTCTAGTATAAAATTGGACAAAGGACTATTTTCCGTCAAGTTTTAGTGCATTCTCAAAATCATACCCGGGGTATTAAAAAACCAAAAGTTTCACCTATAGGGTAATTTCTGTTAAAATAGGTAAGGATAAAATTATTATTTTATTAATAATATTAAAAAATATAAAATTCATTATGTTCTCTCTTACAATTTTAAAAACTAATAACTTCACTCTTGCTTAAAGTTTTCTAACTTTCAAAAGTAACATTCTTGCCCCCCTCTAAAACTTAGAGATTATTTTCTAGACGCTCTCCGACCATTGGTGACATTGCTTCAACCCACCATCTCCAGTGTAGGAAGAAACGATAAAGAAGTGTCTTCGTCTATTTCATATGAATCGATAAAAACATGTCGATTTGTTTGAATTGACAAAGACAAGTATCTTCGTATATTCTTTTGGAATCGACGAGGACTCTCACTTTCATTGATTCCAAAGAAGACGAGTCTTATCGATTTTTCTAGAAGTCATTTGGAAGCTTAAGAGAGATGAAGGATGACCAGCAATTCATGGGATGAAGTATTTTCTCTAGTGATCGAAAAGCTTCTTGAAAATAAACCCTAAGTTTTGGGAGGAGAAATATTACTTTTAAAACTTAAAAAACTTTAGATAGAGATGAAGTAATTAACTTTTAAAACAATAGAGAAAAAACATAATAAATTTTATATATTTTTTAAATATTATTAATAAAATAATAATTTTATTTTTATTTTTTTAACCTAAGTTAGTTTATCGGTGAGAATTATAGAATACACTCAAACTTTAGTTGTGGGGGTTTGCTCGGGGAAATTGTCCTCTGGCCTACAAGATTAAAGATGGCCTCATATGCTACTGCCCAAAACGACTGAAAAACTGGTTTTCATATAATCTGGGCTGTAATTTTAGAAGTTCTCTTACTCAGTGGTGGGCCCGGATTGGAACTCAAAAGGAATTGTGTCGTTGCTCCTTGAAGGATTTGGAAGATCTGTTGTTGAGTTGATTTGTTTTCTGGTTAGTTTCTCTTCTATTTCGATCTAATCTTTATTCGTAATCGTATCGCTTGTTTCTCAATTTTGATTCTCTGTTTAATTAAGCACATTAACCAATTAATTGCATGGATTGAAGGTTGAGAATGAAGAAGAGTCACCTTCTGGTAGCGTTGTTGTTGTTATTTGAATCTCTAAATGTTTATGCTTTTGCTTCACCCTCCACTGTGCCTGCCTTTCTCTGGTCTCCTCATCACAATCAGTGAGCTTCTGCTTTTTTTTTTTTTTCTAATTTTTTATCTTTGTTATTGTTGTTATTGTTTTGAATTTTTGTATTTTGAATTAACGGATGGATCAATGAATCAATGAATTTTTTCACAGGTTGCAATCTGATAATGTTTTAAATTATCAAACAATATCTCCAAAGGATCTGGCAAAGTCTGTTCTTTCTCAAGGGGGCTGGTCTGATTTATTGGTATTTTGTTCGTTTTCGTTTTCATTCTTTCTGAATAAATATATTTTTATATTTAATAAAAAGTTTCACTTTTATTACTTTTGCAGTGCTCAAGGAAGCAATCTCCTCAATCTGTTGATGTGGCACTTGTTTTTGTTGGTAGAGAGGTAAGCTTTTGGGTCCCAATATTAACAATTTATGCCTTAAGTTTTGTCGCCAAAGCCATAAACAGTTTAGGCTTTTTAACATTGTGAACTCAGTCACTTAGGTTGTTGAATCATTGCCATTTACTGCAGTGCAACCCTTTTTGCAACTGTCATTAGGTTAGGCGACTCATGATATTTGTTTTTGTTATCTTTAGTTGGAATCTTCTCATGTTTCTGGAAATAAGCATGCTGACTCAGCCTTGGTGGACTTGCTTAAGGTAAATAGAGTTTTGCCACATTGTCTTTCATGAGTTTCATGGGTTTAAATACATCATTTGGGATTAATCCAATCAAAGTTTTGGCAATAGGTCTCTTTTATGAGTTCCAATTTTTCGGTGGCATTCCCTTATATTGTTGCGTTAGGGGAGGAAACAATGGAGAATTTGTTGGTTTCAGAGTTTATGGAAGATTGTGGTGGTGATCTGAGAATCAACAATGTTGCATTTTCAGAGTCATGCGCTGTAGAGGGTGGTAATTTTCAGAAGCTTGCAGACTGGCACTCAGTTCAAGTAAGTTGGCTTTTACAATGTTTTGTACCATATAACGGAAATTTTTATCAATGGAGAATTTCTAATGAATTTTTCATTCTTGTTATTGCTATGTAACAAAATTTTCCTGAATAATGATCAGGATCATCTGCTTTCAAGAATGGAGAAGAAAACAGATAGGCAAGCTCATTTGGTTGTCTTCTGCTATGATGGCACTAAGTCTGTGAATCAACTTGACCAACAACGTTCTGAAAGTATGTTAAGTTCATTTAAATAATTTCTGGAGGATGTATCTTTTATTGTCTGATTCAATTTATTAATCCATACGCAGGTGAGGTTATCTCGGGGCTTATTAATTCCATGGAGCAGTCAGGGGCAAAGTACACAGTTCTTTATGTTTCTGATCCTGTTAGGTCTATTCAATATCCTACTTATCGGGAGCTAGAAAGGTTTCTTGCTGATGGTGCTGATGGAAATGGATCAGTGAATTCCACTGGCTGTGATGAAGTTTGCAAGTTTAAATCATCACTTTTGGAGGGAATTTTAGTTGTAAGTTGTTGCCTCTTTCATTCTCATGTCTGCAACTTAAATCGTTGTGGTTTGGCTTTTCAACATAGATACTGAGAGCTTATTTCTTTCTCTCCTTTTGATAATTACCTAATGAAAGGAAATTTGCTCAATCAGTCATCTTGTTTCATTTTTTCAAAGAGTTCTCCTGAGCAGCCTATCTAGTCTCCTGGAACCAACTTTTTTTTTTTTTTTTTCTTTTTTGGTGTCTCTAAGTAAGGCTGGAAGGCTTGGGCCAATACACCAGTCTCATTTCTTTATCTTATTTTGACATTTGGAAAGCTCAGAACAGCCATGAACTAGTTTGATGTTCTTTGCATGACTGATGATGACCCTGTTTGACTAGGGAGTCATGCAATATTTGTAGGAAAGGATGACAAGAGTTTCAGCTTTGGAAGATGCAGACATCTTAGCTAGTAATGGTGCTCTGAATTTAGAGGCTTGAAGTGTCAACATTACCTATATTGTTGTATTTTCTGTAGCTGTTGCTCTTAGTTTGAACTATCATTTTTCATTTTATCCTGCTTCTCCCCTTTTTGTCATTCTGTGTTTTTGCAAAACCATCTTCTGCATTCTTCTATGAGTTGATCTCACCTCATGGTGACAGAAGAGTTAGAAACAGCCTTGATCATACACTCACTAGCCCTGCATTCATCCCTTATGAAGATTAAGAATGAACAACAGTGGTTATGATATCATTTTAGTTAAACTGTGTATATTTTGTTTGTGTCTTGGGTGCCATTGATGAAACCTTTTAGTAAGATATTGCCCATTTGTAATTATTTGCAATTAGTTGAGGTTGCATTATAATATTTTCAGTATGTCTGCTCCTCAAACTTTCAATGAAACTATTGAGAGTAGGTATATCTTCTCATGTTTCTTATCTTGAGGGGAGGTTGAATATTTTGGATTGATGGGTGTGAACATAATATTTATGATGTATTAATTTTGCTGTGCCCTGATAATTTTGCTACTCGCTATAGTACAATTTTGCATTTACAGGGTGCTGATATTAGTCTTTGCTTGAATTTCAGGCAATTGTTCTGCTTCTAATTTTAATATCAGGCCTTTGCTGTATGATGGGCATTGACACTCCAACAAGATTTGAGGCGGCTCATGAATCTTAATTAGTAGTTTGTGGAAGATAATAGCTTAATATTAGGTCTTCTTTTGCAGAGACTTTGAAAGTTATTAATCATTTGTTATATATAGTTGCAGTCGGTAGGGATGCAATATTGTAATATTTGTTCACCTATTTCGATTCACATTTGGCTGTGTAAATAACGGTGAGACCCTCTTTATCAACATGGCATATTCATTATCCCTTTATCCTTGTTGTGTTTCTGAAATGGGTATTCATATCTTGCATTGTGTAGGGTTTGTAGCACAGTGTGTTGATTGACCTTGGTATTATGATTGATTTCATTCCAATATTCTACTTGTTTCTGGCTGCCTGTAGGTCATATTTTTTGCCTTCTTTCATGAAAATAAATACTCAATGCTGAGTTCGGCAGTGATGCAGAAATGCTATATTATTTCTGTCATCACGGTTTCCGTGTTTTTCGAATGTTTTGAATAAGTTTTTTGGGCTCTGCAGAATTATATCTGTTTGCTGTGCACTCGTTAATGATGTTTCTGTTAATGTCCTTCCCAATTTTGTTTTGCACAAGATCTGTAAATTTTGCACTGAGGGCTTATCATGTAGGGACTGCTATGTGATGATTCTTAGTTTTGCATGTTTTCTTACTGTATATGTTCATTTTTCAGTCGCTTCCTTGCCTGGTTTCAGGGTTAGTTATGTAACGCAAGAAAAACGTCGGATGTGTCAATGATATTGTTCATGTAAGTATTGGATTTATAGAGATATTAGCCATTAAGATGAAAAGGAAAGCAGTTCTTTAGAATTGACTCTATTAATAAGTGAACTGAATTGAAAACGTACTACAAAGTTGAAACCCCTTTTATATGCTAAATGTTGACCTAAATCAATAATAAAATCAACAGTCAGTCAAAAAGATTAAAATAATGGAAAAACTCCTAGTAAAATAAGACTGGACAGTGATTTCTAAGAAAACTTGGATTATGTGTACTTTCCTTATGTGCATTATATATTCATAAAGGCTCGAAGTGTTCTTTCCCTAGCCAATACGCATTATATGTACTTCCTTTATTATGTTGCTTCGTATTTTCCATATTTATTTGAAATGTGAAAGGTTCTTTCTGTCTGCTTGATAGCGGATGTTGAAGTATCACTAGTTACAACT
Source organism: Mangifera indica (assembly GCF_011075055.1). Lineage (NCBI taxonomy): Eukaryota > Viridiplantae > Streptophyta > Magnoliopsida > Sapindales > Anacardiaceae > Mangifera > Mangifera indica. The sequence continues at coordinate 8,944,616 of NC_058145.1, read as the reverse complement.
ATTCTTCTTCATTCACTTTCTTTTCAGTTTTTAGTTTTGATCTAATTAATTGACCAAAGAAATGGGGAATTAAAAATACAATGAATTTGCCTAACCTAAAGTGTATTTTCCTTACAAGATTTAGAGATTAAGCCCCTCATGATAACTCGGATGGTCAAAGGTCATTGTTTCCTATTTTTCAAAGGTTATTAATTATAAGGTTTGATGGGGTTTCAGTTTTAACTGACTTTGCTTAAAAATGAAAGCAAAGGAAGTTAACACTTGAAAGATAAAATGCTCTCCACTGCAGTAAGTTAATGTTCAAGCTTGAACAGTAAAAAGTGATTTTTTTTTTAAATTTTGACTAGGTTATCTTATTTGAATTGGACCATCTTTTTACAGTACTAAAAAAGTAAAGCTTTGGGTCTAATGACTGGTTAAACAATCAGTAAACTAGCTATTAAAAAATCACTCTTGCTCTATTATGCTTGGTTTTCCTCTTTTTATCACCAAAACTTGCCCTTTACGGGTTTGAAAAGTGGTTTTTCCCGCATACGGTTTGTCATCTTTGGTACATGACCTTATTGTGATGTTGCTTTCTTTGGCTTTTAACTTCTGCTTCTTTCATAGCCGTCTGTGGTTGATATTGGAGCCCTTAGATAAGGGGCAACTCGTTTATGTCAATCTCATTACCATAATTCCACCACGTATACAGTCAAAGAAGCCTATATTTTCAATTGGTCATCCTGATCGTTGAATTGTATATTAAAAATTTAATTTTCGTATTATATATCATATGATACGTCTTTCAAAAAATTAAATAATAAAATATGAATAAAAATAAAAAATTATAATTAATACGTAATCATTTTAAAAAATTTCATAAACATCCGTAAAATTTAAAAAAATTTTATATATACTTATATTATATCATTCTTTTTTTTAAAAAGTGTATCGAATCATATTGTAGAAAACATATCTATATCATATTATATGATATGTTCACTGTATTGTATTAATTAAATACATTTTATGATGCATATTATTTTTTATCTGTATCATATTATATCATAAAATACGTATTATATATTATAAAATATTAATAACTATGTTGACCTTTTAACACAAATACGTGGGCGGGATACAGAATAATGGAAATAAAAATGGGGGAATATACTGAAAGAGAAATCCTACGTCCATTTTTGAAGTAACGCAACAACATAGCAGGCATTGATGTTCGAGTCCACCCACTTCCCTAGATTTTAACATTCACTATCTGTTCCCTAGCTTTATACTCTGCCCTGCAGTCAAATTCAGAATTTAATTTTTTAATTTTTGGGTGGATATTATATGGATAAACAGAATAGAAGGTGACTCTTTTTCTTTTATATATATATATATATATATGTGAAAATGGAAGTGTCAATACATATAAGATTCCCTTATTCATCACAATCTGTATTTGATTAAATTTTATGTCGTTTTGTATTTGCTTTTGTCCATGGGGACATGCCCTTTCGGGTTGTTGAAGAGATACTAGCTATCTACACGGCACTGCACGTGAAGTTTGTTTGTACCACAATATCACCATTGAAGATTGAATCCACTATTTGTCTCCGTTTGCTGGATTCTATTAATTACATATTGTTTTTGACAAAATAGAGTTAGGTAGATGCGGTTGTGTGGGAGGCAAGCTAGACATTACCTTTCAACGCATACATTTATACATATATATCTTCGTCACCGCATAATTTGGCTTCCTATACATCATAGCTGTTTTCTTTAAATCACTTGTTTAATTTGAAAGTTTTAATTATCTGAGGAGGAGAGGAAAGGGAAATGGGATGGGGAAGAACTATGCCCTTATCCCTTCATCATTTTGTACATATCCTTTTGGTCCATATCCTTCTTGGAGTTTTCCATCCCTTCCATTGCATTCTATATATATGTATATAGCTCTACTCATGGAGCTCTCCCTCTATGAATTAACAAGCACTGCTTCTAGTATGAATCTCCCCTTTTGTATTAATCTAGTGGTGCTCCTAGAGTATGTTGGTTTTGTCTAAGGCGTCGCCTGCTGGTATAGAAAGTATTGTGCAGCCAAGGATGACTTGCCAGCGACACTGCACTCTTTTTTCTATTGAAAAGATTGAGAGAGATGAAGTTAGCAAGTTGTTCTTGGCTACATGTTTCTTTCTACCCCGTATGCGAATCCTCTGACGACTTCACTTATTCCTTGAATGAGTTTCTGCGACAAAATGAGAAGGTAATGCTTCAGCGTTTAAAGAATGGTTTTTGGTTCATTATTTGCTATATTAATACTCATTTCTTCTGCAACATTTATACCAGTTGACACTTGGGGATCAGTTAACAATTAAAATACTTTGCTGTTTTGTTGCAGATCTTTATCATTGCATGCTGCTTGCTGTTTGATTTTGAGTTAACTAATTTCATGATCCCTTTCTAAATCAATCTAAATTATAAAATCAACACGTGTGCACAGATTTATGTGTGCAGTCAATCACTTACATTTTTAGACCTTTAAATTGCATATAATTAAATATGTTATATATGTCCTTTAATCTTCACTTACATTTTAACCCATTAAAACACTCATTTTTTATTGATAGAATATATTATCATGAAATGACCATATTACCCTTGTCACATAAGACATGATTAGTCTCAAGTTTATTAGTTGTATGAACCATATGGATTCATGCCAAGGTTAACCATGATATGATTAGCTCTATAGATTAATAGTAACCATGATATGATTAGGTCATGATATGATCATTGACCACATATGTGATTAATCATAATTAGTCATATATGATAAACAGCTCATTAGCCATTTATTCATGCTAATGTTGTAATGATATGACTCTCATCCCTCACACCAAGATCATCACATGATAGACAATCTTGTTATGCAATAGTATTGCGCAATTGACATTACTTATGCAGGGAATGCTGTATTGATGTGATCTTCCTAAGACTGGTATTATACTAATAATTCACATGAAATATAAAAATATAAATATTTAAATTTGAATCAATGAAACTACATGTGAATTAAGAACATTTTTCATTAATATATTCAATAATATATTTTGCATACAAGATTTAATACCCCTGAAATTGACAAGAATATTGGCTTCAAAGGCATACACTAACAAGAACATTATCATATAATTAAAATGAAAGAAGCAAAGTCTATTTGTAGAATTTGCATGTCCGTTGGGTCGTAACTTGGAATCATGCAGAAGTTGGTTGGTACGTTTGAGAAATTTGATCGGGTGAATAAGTTGGGTGGTGAAGTTTTTTGAGGCTGAGTTTTGCATGGCTCATATTCTTCCAATTTTATAATTGCTAACCCAGCTCTATCCTGGCTCATGATAGACCTGAAATATCGGCATCAATAGCTTTAAAATAAAACCTTCCTGTGGGATATGTATATATTGAGCTTCTAATGCAGGTGGTTGCGGCTGAAGTTGGCCATTCTTCTTGAGGTAGTAGTCAAGAATTCACGCAATGTGTCAATATGTACTATGTTAGTACTAAAGGATACTATAACTTAAGTTATGACTTCTGTAGTTTCTCTATCATTCATTTTAATGTAATGGTGTTGAGAGATGTTGAGTTAGCACTATAAGTAAAAAACTTTTAACTACTCAACTACATTAACAAATATGACTGGAAATGTCTAACTCAAGGAAGAATCATTGAGCTCTATCAGGTAGGAAGGAATTGGCAGGGTTTGGGAGCATATGGAACAAGTAGATAATAGTAGTAATGGTGTAAATATGAAAGACTTCCTTAGAATTTCTGATTCTTTTCTCTCATGTGTTAATATATTATGGCTTCAACTTAGTTTTGTTGTTTCTTCTTTTCTATGAAGCAAATCATAGACTAAGATTCAAAGAATTAATGTGTTTATTTTAAAGAGTTAATGCTGGTGAATTGAACATCATGTTTGGATTCCGATGTCTTATTGGTGCTAGGAGGAAACCCTTTTACATTATCTTCTATGTCCATAATGAAACTCTGATGTTAGAAATTTTCTAATATAGATTAACATTAATTATGATTTTGGTTTAATAAAACTAGGTAATTGAATACTTAAATACCAGTTTACAGATGAATTTGAGTGATCAATAAGGATAAACTTAATATACTTAAAGGTTATAATCTGGATAAACAACATAAGTGTAGATATTGAGGTTTATTGGACCTTGATGGAGGTCAATTAACCTATTATATATTGGTTAGGTCTATGCTCTAAAATCTAATATTATATGCCTACCGTATAGCTTACCCATTCAAAGCTATTATTTAGGAGATTTCTAGAGTAGAAAATCAAATCATATCGAGAGGTAATTTCGACAAATAATTTCAACAACTTTATGAGTTCAATTTGTACGGTGATCTAAATATTCCTAAAATTCTAAAAGTTTAATTTAATATTTTTTTAACCTGTGTGTAAATCCTATAGATTTATGATTAATTTATTTTATTCAGTTTATTTAAAATAAATCTTACATGGTATCATAACATACATGTCAGGCTATAGAATTTGAAATTGTGGAACTTACACTAGGATTTGATTGAATCTTGATATTAGGGTTTTTTTCATTGATTCATCAAATTTTAAGCCTTGTGAAATTAAAGTTAATTTATAATTAACAGTTTTTTATTCTGCTGCAGTCTATTTATTATTATTAATTTTTTTTTTTTGACAACAATTGAACCGTGGAACTGTCGGCCTTTATGGTGCTTTCTCCTTTTGTTTTTTGTTGCTGCCGTATAGAGTAATAGAAATATTTGCAATAAAATTCTCAGAGGGTTGGGTTGTTAACGACGAAGGAAGAAAGACAATAGGGTCAAATAGTAATTATTGATTATTAAGATTCCTTTTAATCAGATATAGTTTTGATTAAAAAACTATCCATAAAGAGTAATCAATCATGGATTATTATGGATAAATATATATAAATTAATTACATTAATTTATTGTGCACATTAAGTTTTTTTTATTTAAAAAAAAGACATCCTATGACCCACAATCATAGCCCACGTAACCCACTTTGGCCCCAGCCATCCTACCTGCTTCCATGCATAAAATTAATGTATATTACGTAGATAAAGAAATCGATCAAACTTAAGTTTTTTAATGGGTTGGTTTTACTATTAATTGTTGGGCATTGCATTAAGCTGGGCTGTTGTAATGAGATGATTTCACTGTTAATTGTTAGGTTTTGCTTTGGGATGGGCTAACTAGTTGGGGTCTAAATTAAATGAAGAAATAGTTGAGCTCGTACAAATTGTGGTGAATATTTTGGGTCTGTTGTCTATCCATTATCGCACCTAGTTTTGTTTATAGACCATTATTAAATGTTGTTTGACCCATTACTGTACACAAATATTATAGTTATTTATTGTTGTTCAGCATAATAAGTTTATTACTACTTAGTCTAGTAATGGTTATAGAATATTAACATATAGGGTATTCTGAAAGTGTGTTAATGCATGTAAATGGTGAATAGAATTGAGTGGCTACACATAATTGTGTGCAATCACTTCCTAGTAAGTTGTAAAGTTTTTCTTCTAGGTCACCTTATTGCACAAAATAAGGTTTAAAGTTTTCCAAGGGCATACAAGTGTACGTGAAAAGTTTTATAGGGTGCACGTGAGAGCATAAAGGTTAGTTAATCACATTAGAGTGTGTAAAAGTTTATAGTAGTATATGAAACACAATAAAGACATCTGACGATAAGTAAGATCACATTAAAGGTTTAAAGATGTACATTAGAACTCGTGAAAGATAAGCAACAATCTATTCTTAGATTAAGGTCTAATAGAAGCGCGTGATTGGGTTGTGATGGTATTTTAAGACATATGAGGTATTTGTAAGTTTCCATTTGAAGGTGAATTGTATTTTTTAGATTAAATATTGTGGCATAAAGGATAATGTCAACTCTGTAGTGTGTGGTTAAATTACTATATTAAATCAAGATTATTGTTTATTGAGTTAGATGCAAAAATTTTAAGGAAAATTATTAGAGACAAAAAAATGTTATGTCTCATGAAATCTTAATTAAGGTAATAATATGTAGTGTCATTAAAATAATTTTTTGAGTTTTCATGAAGGTAATCATAAAGTGGTACATTATTAAAGTTTACAAAATTTTCCATTCGATAATGATACATTCTTTAGTTTTTTAATGCATAAGGTTAATTTTGGAAATGCATTGGTCATGATGAACTCAATATACCTAAAAGTGGTTAGGCTTATTCAATTGACATATGTTTTCTTATAGAGAAGGAATAATGGTCTAGGAAGTTTTATTTGTCAAAATGTGATATTTATTTCGAAAACCATACATTTTGAATGTCCTTATATAACTTTAACATTGTGTCTGGGGTCCTAATAGCATACTATTTTTTTGTCCAAAAGTGATTTAATGATGGTGCACCAGAAATTCCTATAAAATGTGACTTATACAATTTTAAAGCTATTTTAATTATTGCTTAATATGGATTTATTACAATACTTAATTAATATTGTTAGAGATAATTTAGTTACAATACTTAACTAAAATTTCTTTACTAGCTTTCGTTTATCATATTTAAATTCTAAATCTTGTAGTTGTTATGATTATTTTTTTAATATGTTTATATTTTATTTATATTGTTTATATATGATATTTTTATGGTTACTAACATAAATTTTGTTAACAATATTTAAAAATTAGATTTTATTAGTTATCATATTTTATATCGATATAAATTTACTATTGATTTTGTTGTGGAATGATTTTTACCATTCACAAAGGGTGTTGTCCATCTGCTACTATTAAATTGTGGTAATGAAATTTGAATAATATAATCTAGAGAAATTTTTGTCTAAGGAGGTTGTATTTTAAGTGAGATTGCGTGTGACCCTTACTAATTTTTAGACACTATTGCAAAGTGGTCAAAGCCTATACCAACAATTTGCATCCATTATGATAATCAATATACAATTTATTGAAATAACATATAGCGATATGTATAACGGTAAGTCTAGACATTAGTTGTTAACATAGTATTTGACGATTATTCCTAACTCTATGTTGATTATGTGGAGTTAAAAGATGATATAACAAATTCACTAATCAAAGAATTAGATAGAGAGTTTATTGAAAAATTATCAAATGGGATTACATATGTTAATTAGGTCAGGCTAAATGGAGGCCTGACCTAAAGCCCAACAATAAGACCCAGCCTAAAATGGCCTGGTCCTAACATTGTAGCATGTTGGGTCCAATCCATGGGCCTTTTGGGCTGGGCTATGGGCTCAAGTGTTAGGCCCATTACTATTGAAATAAAAAAAAAATTTCGATAGTCTGCCACAAGCAAAAGCCAATAGGTACTACTTTGGTAGACTGCTAGAGGAGAAGCCTTCTAATTGTGGCAGAAGTCGTTTAATAGCTACTAGCCTTTTATTTTTTTATTCAATATAATAACCTAAATCTTCTCCATTTTCCAATTTTATTTACAAATCTCTTAATCTCAATTCTTTCATTATATTCTCAATCTTATTTTCTCTCATCAACTCTCTTTTAAAAACTATTTGAATTTATAAATAATAATTTTCTGTATTTATAATTTCGTTTTCATTTTAATTTTATAATTACAAAATATTACAAATAGATCCAATGTCAAATAAATTCAATCTATCTGAATATTATCATACGACACTAATGATATTATTGATGATGCACAAGGTGAAATAGGTTGTAATCTCTCCTAACCATTGGGTGTGTTACAGAAAAACGGCATGAGTTCCCCTATTTTAGAGGGCCCGGGGAATATTTTTCTCTTTTTCATTATGCCCTGTAACACTCCCAATTTGTAATTCACACAAACCAGTCCTACCAATCGACTGGATTTTCATCACATAATCATAATAAATAAAATAAGTACATAATAATAACTATCATAAAAAAAATTATCACCACAGAAACTTTATAACTAATTTTCCAAACTAGTCATATATATATATATATATATTACATATACATCATAACATTTAAGTCAACAAAATTATGGTGCCTTCCTGCCTTAGCCTCATGTCTCATTAGTGCTCCCCGGGAACCTTTGCTGCATTTCTTTACCTGTAAAATATTAAATTAAACGGAGTGAGCGACTATGGCTCAGTAAGAAAATCATACTAAACACTTAAAGTATTTCATACCAGTATTAATCTTTTATAATTTTTTCCATACTCAGCGTGTCTGAACTATTTACAACAAAATAATTGACACAGAACCCGCATTTAACACATATCATAATTCTTTTCTTTCACACATTCATTTATTTCCTTATTATACAGATATGAATCACTCATTATGATTTATGCATGTATGAGTGTCATGACATTTCTATTTTCTGTTCGTACATCTTTCTTAACTCTTTATCAGCCACACAGGCTTGTATGCATAATTCTAATGCAAATGACTTTCATAAAATATTTACTAATTTGTTTCTCTCTCTTTCTCATTGATCGATCTAGACTACATATGATAGTACTTGCAGTCACCATACAAAGTATAATTCTCTCTTACACGCATTTTTTTTTTCTTTGCTGTCCACACAGTACAGCTAATATTTTTCTTTGCTGTCCACACAGTACAGCTAATATTTTTTCTTTGCTGTCCACACAGTACAGCTGATATTTTCCTTTTGCTGTCCACACAGTACAGCTGGTTGTCCACACAGTACAACCGATTATTTTATTTGCTGTCCACACAGTACAGCTGGTTGTCCACACAGTACAACCGATTATTTTATTTGCTGTCCACACAGTACAGCTGGTTGTCCACACAGTACAACCGATTATTTTATTTGCTGTCCACACAGTACAGCTGGCGTGTAAGGATTTTAAGTATGTTTTCTGCTTTCCTGTATCATATGAGTCATTATGAAAGCATGCATGACTTAGAAAATATTTTTCCTCTTTCTTTATTTTTTTCTAAATCATGCATATGTTATGATTCCTCATGTATGCATATATATCCATATTATGAAATATGCGCATTTGTTATTTTCCCTTATTCTTTTCATTCCTTCTCAAACATCATGTTATTTTCTCATGCATTTATATATATATATATATATATATATATCATGCCTCAAATTAATTTCAATTATACAATATAGGCTTAATATAAGGGTTATTTCACATAACATGCACATAATTAAACAACATTAACCTATATCGCATAAAATGACATTTTTGCCCTTATGGCCAAAATTACCTTTTTACCCTTATGGCCAAAAATTACATCCTGAATCATAATGAATTTCTTTATCCTTTTAAGCATAAATCACCTTAATTCTAATACCTTACATACTGATATAAGTAAAGGTTATTTAAATAACCTAACTCAAATTTACTTCATGTATGTAAAGTATGAAATTCTTACCTTTTCTTTGCTGATTTGGTGATTTAAGCTTATTCACCTTCTTTTCTTCTTTCTGGCAACCTTAATCAACCAAAAATATGATCATCCATCAAACTCCCAAATTTCACATATCTTAAAAATTAAATTTCTTACCTTAGAACTGACCAGAATTGACAGATCTACACTTTTTATAACTGGGGCCTCTGGAAATTAGGTGGTTTAGCTAGATTTTTGGACGAATTTTGGTTAAGGGAAGTTTTAGCTAAAAAAATAATGGAGCTCTCGGCAATTGTTGAAGAGAATGAATAGATTATATAATTTATAAGCCTTTTGGACCATTTTGCCCTTAACCTTTTCCATAAATTACTATTTTATCCTTAGTCAATTACCAAAAACCCTTAGCACCACCATATAATTTCAAGTGTGCCCTTCAATTTTAATTCCCACTTTGTCCCTTGAATCTTTATAAAATGACCATTTTACCCCCTTTGAAAGATATTGCTCATTTAGTAGTTTTCTATGATTCTTTTGCAATTTCTTTACACAACAAGTTATAAAATCAACTCTAGGGGTAATTTTGGAAGTGGAGTTTACTGACACACCTGAATTCGGATGTTACATTTCTTCCCCCCTCAAAAGAATTTCGTCCTCGAAATTTAAACAAATAAGTTGGGAAATCTCTCTCTCATTTGTTGCTCAACCTCCCATGTGGCTTCTTCCGCCTTATGATTCTTCCATAATACTTTCACTAATGGAATTGTCTTATTTCGGAGCTCTTTTATTTTTCTGTCCAGTATCTGCACTGGTTGCTCCTCATAAGCTAAATCTTCTTTTAATTCCACATCATCTGATTTCAAGACATGTGAAAGATCGCTAATGTACTTTCTCAATAAAGAAATATGAAATACATTATGAACTCGCTCCATACTAGGTGGAAGTGCAAGTCTATAAGCCACCTTGCCCACTCTTTCTAAAATTTCAAATGGGCCAATAAATCTTGGAGCAAGTTTCCCTTTTCTTCCAAATCTCATCACGTGCTTGTAAGGGGCTACTTTCACAAAAACTTTATCACCCGGTTGAAACTCTACTTTTTTCCTTTTCAAGTCTGCATAGCTCTTTTGTCTGTCTTGAGCTTGCTTCAATCTAGTCTTGATAATCTTTATATCGTCAACCATCCTCTGGGTTAATTCAGGCCCAAGAACTTGACTCAAATCATCTCGCTCTCCAATATCATCCCAATGTAATGGGGATCTACACTTTCTTCCATAAAGAGCCTCATATGGGGCCATTTTAATGGTGGACTGGTAACTATTATTATATGCAAATTCGATCAATGGAATCATTTCATGCCAGGTCATTTTATAATCTAAACAACAGGCCCTCAACATATCCTCTAGTATTTGATTCACCCTCTCTGTTTGGCCATCTGTTTGAGGATGATATGCTGTGCTAAATGCCAACCTCGTACCCAATGCTCTTTGTAAACTACCCCAAAAAGCTGAAACAAATTTGGGGTCTCTATCTGACACAATAGTTTTGGGTACGCCATGTAATCTCACAATCTCCCGTATATAAATTTGGGCCAATTGATCTGAAGTAAAACTATCTTTCACTGGAATAAAATGGGCAGATTTAGTCAATCTATCTACAATCACCCATAATGCATTATAGCCTTTTTGTACTCGAGGTAGGCCAATGATGAAATCCATTGAAATATCTTCCCATTTCCATTCAGGAATACTAAGTGGGTGAAGCAAACCTGAAGGTCTCTGATGCTCGGCCTTGACCTGTTGACATACCAAGCATTTAGCTACATAGTCACCAATATCTTTCTTCATACCTATCCACCAATAAGTTTTCTTTAAATCCTGATACATCTTTACTCCCCCAGGATGAGCAGTGTAAAGTGTATCATGTGCTTCACTTAGGATTTTCTTTCTCAATTCCAGATCTTGGGGAATGCATACCCTGTTTCTAAACTTGAGCACTTCATCTATCATTTGAAACTCAGTTACTTTCCCTTCACATATCTGTTGACTTATTTTCTGGCACCATAAATCTTCTATTTGCTTCTCTTTTATTTCATTGAGGAGATTAGATTGAATTTTCAATCTGGCCACTTGACTTCTTATCACCTCAATTTGTTCCCTCTGAAACTCTTTCTGTAACTCTACCTGAATGGTGAGGTGAGCTATGGCAATCTTTCTACTCAAGGCATCGGCTACCACATTTGCTTTACCCGGCTGATATTTAATATCACATTCATAATCTTTGACTAGCTCCAACCATCTTCTTTGTCTCATATTCAAGTCTTTCTGAGTGAAGAAATATTTTAGACTTTTATGATCGGTGTAGATATTACATTTAACTCCATATAAATAATGCCTCCAAATTTTTAAAGCAAAAACCACTGCTGCTAACTCTAAATCATGGGTAGGGTAGCGTGTTTCATAATCTTTTAACTGCCGAGAGGCATACGCTATCACCTTACCCTTTTGCATCAGCACGGCTCCCAAGCCATTGTGCGAGGCATCACAATAAATATCATAATCTACACCTTCCTCTGGTAATACTAAAATAGGAGCTGTAGTCAACCGTCTTTTTAGCTCTTGGAAACTCTTCTCACAAGCTTCAGTCCATAGAAAAGGAGTTCCTTGTCTGGTAAGAGCTGTAAGTGGTTTGGCCAACCGAGCAAAACCTTGAACAAATCTTCTGTAATAGCCGGCTAGCCCTAAAAAGCTTCTGATCTCTTTCACAGTCTTTGGCCTCACCCATTCAAGTATTGTTTCCACTTTACTGGGGTCTACAGCTATACCTTCCTTAGTAACCACGTGTCCCAAAAATACTACTCGATCCAACCAGAATTCACACTTAGAGAATTTGGCATACAATTTCTTTTCTCTCAATCTTTGTAGCACAAATCTCAAGTGTTCGACATGTTCTTCTTCTGATCTGGAGTATATCAAGATATCATCAATAAATACCACCAGGAATTTGTCAAGGCAATCATGAAATACTCGATTCATTAAATCCATAAAGATTGCTGGAGCATTAGTCAATCCAAAGGGCATTACCACAAACTCGTAGTGCCCGTAGCGAGTCTGAAAAGCTGTCTTTGGAATATCTTGCTCTGCAATCCTCACCTGGTGATAACCTGACCTCAAGTCAATTTTGGAGAACACAGAAGCTCCTTTCAATTGATCAAATAAATCATCAATTCGAGGCAACGGGTATTTATTCTTCACCGTCAGTTTATTCAACTCCCTGTAATCAATGCACATACGAAGCGACCCATCTTTCTTTTTGACAAATAGTATGGGTGCTCCCCAAGGAGAGTGGCTAGGTCTAATAAAACCCTTATCTAAAAGTTCTTGCAACTGTTTCTTTAATTCTTGTAATTCAGCTGGAGCCATTCGGTAAGGGGCTTTTGAAATTGGGGCTGAGCCAGGTTCTAACTCGATACTAAACTCCAACTCTCTCTCTGGAGGTAAACCTGGTAGCTCATCAGGAAAGACATCTGGGAAATCTTGTACTATTGGGACATCCTGAACGCCCAATCTTTGAACATCATGCTCATGTACCACATGAGCTAAATATCCCGTACACCCCTTTTTTAATAATTTTTGTGCCTTTACACTACTGATCAACATACTAGGCTGATGGCCCTCTCCGAAATTAAAGTGATCTCCATTATCGAGTTGGAATCGAGCCTTTTTCTTTCTACAGTCAATCTCGACTCCATATCTTTCTAAGAAATCCATGCCTAAGATAACATCAAAATCGGGCATATCAAAGACAATCAAGTCCACCTTTAACTCTCTCCCATGTATCACTACCTTCTGGTCTTTTAGCATTTTATCTGTAATCACACTCCCACCATCTGGCATCTCAATTCTAATGGAATGGGTAGATCTAACAGGCACTAAACCTACCCTTTCAATAACCCCTGGTGCAATAAAGGAGTGTGTAGCTCCTGAATCAATCAATGCATATAAGGAAACAGAGTGGAAAAAGAGCTGACCAGTAACTGCAGATGGACTAGCCTCCGCCTGACTATGGGTAGCTGTATAAACCCGTGCATTAGTACCTCTCCCTGGTTGCACTGGTGGAATTAGGCTTTGTGGCGGTTGTATCTGAACTGGCACTTCGGTACTTTGGCAATCTTTTGCTATATGCCCTGGTTGTCGGCATCTATAACAAATCACTTGTTTCTACTGGTACCAACATTCCCCACTATGACGTCTCCCACAAATCTGACATTGGGGAATATTTTCTTTTCTAGGCCTTTTGTCACTCTTCCAACCTTTTCTACTTGCTTTTGACTGGAATTTTCTTTTTCCTCTATTGTTTCTGAAACTGGAGCCAATTGAACTACCCCCTGATGTTGTAACTGGTGTAGAAATAGTCAATGAAGCAGGTAAAGCTGACTGACTTGGCATCACTGTTTGGGGTACTGTCAATGATGGAGGTGTTGACATGGAAGGTGCATTCCTGGGTAGCTTATTAACATATACCTCCAACCTCAATGCTCTCTCCAATGCCTCTTCATAAGTTTGAGGAGGTTGAGGTCCAGCTAGCACATGCAAGGCTATCTCCGGTCTAAGGCCCTAAAGAAATCTGTCGAACCAGAGACTAGGGGTACTCACCATACCTGGAGCAAAACTGGCTAAGACATCAAAACGGGTAGAGTAATCCTTTACTGAACCCTCTCCCTGCTGTAAAGAAATAAACTCTTGAACTTTGACTGCTACCACATCAACTGTTCTGTATTGGGCCTCAAATACCCTTCTAAAGTCTTTCCAGGTCATCAGATCCACATTTCTGGTTTCTTTAACTAGGTCCCACCATACGCGGGCCTCTCCCCTCATTAAGAAACTGGCATACCGAACTTTTTCTCTATCAATCATAGAAAATAAATCCATAGTACTTTCCACTTGCTTGATCCATTCATCAGCCACTAAAGGATCTTTAGTACTTTTAAATTCAGGAGGGGTATGTTGATTAGGTAAGGAATAAATAGGCTCAAGTCGCCTTTGAGCTCTAATTTCTCCTTTCCCTTCATTCCTCAATTCATTTCTGATTTCTTCTATGACTTCCTCACGAATCTCACTTCTAATCTCATCTCGGATGGCATCTCTGGCTATACTTTCAGGTGTGGGTCTATCTTGACTTTCAGTCAACACCTGACGAACTATATCTCTTATTTCTGCTAGCCCAAATCCTGAACCAACTGACGGGGCAGGGTTAGATGGTTCTCCCGTCTCTCTCTGAATACCCCTTCCACGACCCCGTCCTCGTCCTCGTCTTGTGGTACTCATCATCTAATAACTGCATAAGTCTAATTACATAATATTCTATTATTTGAATACAGGCAAAGAAAATAACTTACTGCAGTCGATTCTCGGGAGCTGATCTATGAGACATGAGGGGCACCTGTGCAATATTAGAATGCAAAACCATAGATATATTGTATTATAGTACCACACATTATATTATATCTTCCTTTAAGCGCCCAAAATCGCGCTCTGATACCAAAAATGTAACCTCTCCTAACCATTGGGTGTGTTACAGAAAAACGGCATGAGTTCCCCTATTTTAGAGGGCCCGGGGAATATTTTTCTCTTTTTCATTATGCCCTGTAACACTCCCAATTTGTAATTCACACAAACCAGTCCTACCAATCGACTGGATTTTCATCACATAATCATAATAAATAAAATAAGTACATAATAATAACTATCATAAAAAAAATTATCACCACAGAAACTTTATAACTAATTTTCCAAACTAGTCATATATATATATATATATATTACATATACATCATAACATTTAAGTCAACAAAATTATGGTGCCTTCCTGCCTTAGCCTCATGTCTCATTAGTGCTCCCCGGGAACCTTTGCTGCATTTCTTTACCTGTAAAATATTAAATTAAACGGAGTGAGCGACTATGGCTCAGTAAGAAAATCATACTAAACACTTAAAGTATTTCATACCAGTATTAATCTTTTATAATTTTTTCCATACTCAGCGTGTCTGAACTATTTACAACAAAATAATTGACACAGAACCCGCATTTAACACATATCATAATTCTTTTCTTTCACACATTCATTTATTTCCTTATTATACAGATATGAATCACTCATTATGATTTATGCATGTATGAGTGTCATGACATTTCTATTTTCTGTTCGTACATCTTTCTTAACTCTTTATCAGCCACACAGGCTTGTATGCATAATTCTAATGCAAATGACTTTCATAAAATATTTATTAATTTGTTTCTCTCTCTTTCTCATTGATCGATCTAGACTACATATGATAGTACTTGCAGTCACCATACAAAGTATAATTCTCTCTTACACGCATTTTTTTTTCTTTGCTGTCCACACAGTACAGCTAATATTTTTCTTTGCTGTCCACACAGTACAGCTAATATTTTTTCTTTGCTGTCCACACAGTACAGCTGATATTTTCCTTTTGCTGTCCACACAGTACAGCTGGTTATCCACACAGTACAACCGATTATTTTATTTGCTGTCCACACAGTACAGCTGGTTGTCCACACAGTACAACCGATTATTTTATTTGCTGTCCACACAGTACAGCTGGCGTGTAAGGATTTTAAGTATGTTTTCTGCTTTCCTGTATCATATGAGTCATTATGAAAGCATGCATGACTTAGAAAATATTTTTCCTCTTTCTTTATTTTTTTCTAAATCATGCATATGTTATGATTCCTCATGTATGCATATATATCCATATTATGAAATATGCGCATTTGTTATTTTCCCTTATTCTTTTCATTCCTTCTCAAACATCATGTTATTTTCTCATGCATTTATATATATATATATATATATATATATATCATGCCTCAAATTAATTTCAATTATACAATATAGGCTTAATATAAGGGTTATTTCACATAACATGCACATAATTAAACAACATTAACCTATATCGCATAAAATGACATTTTTGCCCTTATGGCCAAAATTACCTTTTTACCCTTATGGCCAAAAATTACATCCTGAATCATAATGAATTTCTTTATCCTTTTAAGCATAAATCACCTTAATTCTAATACCTTACATACTGATATAAGTAAAGGTTATTTAAATAACCTAACTCAAATTTACTTCAAGTATGTAAAGTATGAAATTCTTACCTTTTCTTTGCTGATTTGGTGATTTAAGCTTATTCACCTTCTTTTCTTCTTTCTGGCAACCTTAATCAACCAAAAATATGATCATCCATCAAACTCCCAAATTTCACATATCTTAAAAATTAAATTTCTTACCTTAGAACTGACCAGAATTGACAGATCTACACTTTTTATAACTGGGGCCTCTGAAAATTAGGTGGTTTAGCTAGGTTTTTGGACGAATTTTGGTTAAGGGAAGTTTTAGCTAAAAAAATAATGGAGCTCTCGGCAATTGTTGAAGAGAATGAATAGATTATATAATTTATAAGCCTTTTGGACCATTTTGCCCTTAATCTTTTCCATAAATTACTATTTTATCCTTAGTCAATTACCAAAAACCCTTAGCACCACCATATAATTTCAAGTGTGCCCTTCAATTTTAATTCCCACTTTGTCCCTTGAATCTTTATAAAATGACCATTTTACCCCCTTTGAAAGATATTGCTCATTTAGTAGTTTTCTATGATTCTTTTGCAATTTCTTTACACAACAAGTTATAAAATCAACTCTAGGGGTAATTTTGGAAGTGGAGTTTACTGACACACCTGAATTCGGATGTTACATAGGTGGAGCACCAATAGGTGAAAATGGTACAGACACAACTTAGCATTCAACATAAAGAAAAAGAAAAAAATGTCAATGGTGTAGGAGCATTTGGATAAAATAGAGGAAATGATTAAAGGAAAATTAATTTGTCGATCGGTATGTTAACATTGTGGTTCTTATTTGACATGTGCAAGTATAAGTGCCACAGGACATCTTTGCCTGCACATTACTGATTATTGTAAAAAAAATTTCACACGAGCTTATAGGACAAAAACAAAATGCATTCATCCAATCACGATTCGTTGGTCTTGACACTAATTTAGTAAAAGGTTTGAGTGGTTTCGAACACATGAGAAAAATGTCAATTTTCACATACAATCAAATGTAGATGCATGACTATATGGCCAGATATGTAGTTGCTTCTGATCAACTTTTTAGTTATAAATAAAATGAAATTTTAGAATAAGTAATGCAAAATAGTATTCAACCAACATTTAAAATAATTCATAGGTCCGTTCTTAGTCAGACATTTTGAGAAATTATAAATGAATAAAATTAAAAGTTATTGAAAAATTAAGTAATTTTAATAGTATTATTTCAATAACTTCTGATTTATGACAGTTACAAATCAAGATATAGGGTACCTATGTGTAATTGTTAATTATATTAATTTTAACTGACAATTAAGCAAAAAAATTATTATATTTAGAAATTTAGAATATCTGAATAATGATTTTACAATTTATTGTGCATTAGCAAATATTTTTGAGAAATATAAAATTAATAATTCTATTTTTTCAATTATTTTTTATAATACCAAAAAAAATAATAAAGCATTGAATATATGTATAATTATTTATCTCCTCTATTTAATGAAAAATTATTTTACATTAGATGTACATGTCATGTTATTAATTCAATAGCTTAAGAAGGTTTGAGCTTGACTAGAAAACATATACAAATAATTAGACATATTATTGCATATATTTCATCATCCCTATCACGGGCACAAATATATCGTCAATTATGTAAATCAATGGGATTAAGAAGAATAAAATTAAAAATGGATATTAAAACTAGGTGGAATTCAATATACCTCATGTTGAAAACATGCAAAAGGTAAGAAGTTTCTATCAAGGTTTTTAGAACTGGACCGGAGTAAAAACCGTTTTGAATGTTGGTTCTAATCGAATTGGTCAGACCGTTTGGACTAGTCGGTTTGATTGGAATTCTAGTTTTATGTAATAACTTAAAAAAAATATGTCTAATTACATATGCTTTACATACTAAATTTATGTTATGCGTACTTTTCACAATTAACAAAATATATGTATTATTGAACATAAATTTAATAAGTAATAACCATTAACTTTACATCAAAACAAAACATATGCATTAAAAAAATCCAATTGAACAAACATATGCATTATTGAACATCTAAACAAAACACAAATCTAATATATGCATTAAATAAAATATAACACCAGCCAACCAATATAAACATTATTGAATAAATAATATTCAATTTAACATTTAACAAAACATATAAAAAACATAACTCGTCTAACATAAAGTTTAATAAATGAGTAATTGATCATTCTTAATCATCACTAATGATAAAAGATCCTGTTATCGCTCATGTTATACTCTCCATAATTTGTTTAGCTTCTACAACATCCTCTTCAATAGCATTATCTACAAAATTTATCGTTGAATATTTTATTTTCTTTCACCCTAAAAATCAATTATTTATACAAGTATGTAAATATTTGTATAAATGCCAAAAAAAGTTTTTACCTAAAAAATTATGTGAAAAATCATAAATCCTTGGATCATTATTGATGAGAATAGATCCCTCTCCATAAAAAATTTGATCCAATTCATTTGCATTAAGTTCACTGAATTCCTCTTCCTCATCCACTATCTAGAAATTGGTTTTATCGATATTTTCATAGTTAATTGGATCAAAATTTGATTTCTTGTAACTTAACCTAAATAGTCAAAATGAGAAGAAGTAAAGAATTAAAATATTAAAAAACAATATATCAACAGCTATTAAGTACAGTAAAATCATATGTAAAGTTGTAAATAATCAATAAATGTGATAAAATACTCTTAATAAATATAATAAAAAATGTAATGATGCATAAATGACAATTGTGTTACCTATTTTGCAACCGTAAGTTATAATATATAAAAGCAAGATCATTTACACGTTGATGCTCTAATCTATTTCTTCTCTTAGTAGGTATGTATTAAAAAACACTTCAATTACGCTTACAGCCTGAAGATATTGAAGTTTGACTGAGAATTTTAATTGCAAGCTTCTATAAATTGGGAGTACTGTATTCTCCACCATTCATCTGATACAAAATAACATATAAATAATTATGTAGTAGAATTTCATAAATTAGAAAATGAATTGAGACATAAATGAGAAATAAATTAAATTTATACCAGGTCATGTGGTTTTGCATGTTTCAATAGCAAGCTGACTTGAGAAACTCCCCTCATAATCACAAAACATTCGACTCTCTTCCATTAACTTTGCCTAACAAACATTAAACATACTTGTTTTACTCTTAATAACATCTAGGAAACCTTGTAATACCTCTGGTTTTGTGCATTCATGATCATACTAAAAGCAGGATTCAAGTAATACGCAACTGCATGAATACTTCAACACAATGTCCTGTCCCACCTCAACTTGATTATCTGAGTATAAGGCTTGTAGAATTTCTTTTTATTCTTAAACAACTTTTTTATCCCCAGCCTAGCTTTATACATTCCATCATAGAAATATCCTTATGAAGGCCTCTCATCTTAGTCCACAATATGAAGCAAACGCATCAAAGGACCCACAACTTTTACAATTATACCCATTTTGTTCCGAAAATCATTATTCAGAATTATGGTCACAACCTCTTTGCCTTGATTACTCTTTACATATCTGGAATCAATAAAAAATCTATCAGTGACCATCGCTTGTAAGTCATGCTTATGCTAAAAAAGGCTTTGCAATGCAATAAAAGTTGTAGCAAATTGGGTTGCACTAGGCTATATAATTTCCCTCCATCTTTCTCTTTTCCTCAATTAAATTATCAATAATGTATGATTATAAATAAACTTTGTCACAAGAGATACACATTTGGAAATTCTAACAAGGTGATCCATTTCACCAATTTCTTTCAAAATCAAATTGATATAGTATGCTGCGTAAGGTGACCAAGTAATATTTTTATATTTTTCAAACAATAATCCTCCAACTGCTTTATAATTAGCTCCATTATTAGTCACAAAATAGACAATGCTCTAAGGCCCAACCCATAATACTATTTCCTCAAACAACCCAAATAATGTGTTTGCCCTCTTTACAACACTAGATGCATTCACTGATTTGATAAAACAAATCCCTTTTGGACAGTATACTAAAATATTTATCAGTGACCTATTAGAAATGTCTGTTCAACCATCAGCCATAAGTGTACAATCAAATTCTTTCCAATTTTTTTTGTAATTATCAATAAGTAATTGCACTTCCTTCTTTGAATCATTCAACAAATTCACTCGTGCTTTATAATATATTGATTGTTTATATCCAGACCCAATTGTAGTAATGACATCTAATTTAGGTTGAAAATAAATAGAATTTAATGCATTAAGAGGGATGCAAACATCATATAAGAACCTTACAATAGCCATGTTGACTCTCCATTTGGCTTCTTTTCCAGCCAAAACATTCCTTATTGAAGGTTGAGCCCCACTAGTAGTCATTGGAGCAAAAAAATCCCCAACCCCAACCGTCTTTTTCTTTTTGAATAATTTGTAAGTTTAATTTGTTTTCTAGAAGATCAAATATCAGTATTACCTTCAGTTATGTTCATAGGAGGAGACAACCCTTCAAATTCTTCAACTACAATATCACCCTCAAATGGAGGTATAGTAGCACCAAAAGGAGTTGCATACCTATGAAATTCTTGTCTTTCTTTATTTTTTGTTGCAATCTCATCTAATGCATTCACAATTTGATATCTAACGTCATGAGGAACTTTAGTGCATGGACTAACATCTCTTTTTTTCTTAGCCAAATGTTGCTTCATTCTATATATACCACTTCCTCTAGTTGTCTTACTACAATATAAACAATTCAATATCTTTCTTCCATTTTCACTTACACTCTCAGAAACATTTACCCAAGTAATATCACCTTTCACTCAATATGGTGTTGAAGAAACCCCAGATCCGAATGTTAACATACTTCCACTTTATCTATCTGTTGCATATAAAAATAACAATAAAATTAGAATACCAATTAATATATATATATATATATATATATATATATATATATATATATATATATTCATTAAATATATACTGAGCATTAAAAATAAAAATCTTTTATAATTAGGTTTTTAAAGTATAATTTTTAATTTTAAAATTTAATACTAACAATATTTGTTATGAGAAAGTCAAAGACTCAAAAACTCATAATCAATTTTATTATTTAATTCAACTATTGAATTTCAACATATATAACTCCATGCATTCGTTATAAATAACAATATTCGTAATTTGATCATAATATATAACTCCATACATTCGTACTTTGAATTTCAATATTAATTATTTATAACAATATTCGTTATAAATTGTCATATATTAGTATATTATATATAAATAGGGTATCACAAAAGACTGATACCTAATAAAATTACAAATTAATAATAACATATTAAATTGACAAAAACAATAAGTCATTTATAAATTAACAATAATAAATTAACCTATTATTAAACACCAAAAATCATAACACAAATTGACAAACACTAAAAGCCAAAACCTGTTAAATTAAAATTCAAAATATCACAATGTTTACTTGTTGTGTACTATTTGACTAAATTATCAGAATTTTTTTTTTTAAAAACACCGTGTAGTATGCTTCAAAGTTTAAACAAACAGTATATAAAACAAACATTTTAATTTAAACAAATAGTATTATTATTATTATTTTTCACTATACAGTTTTCAATCCTTATTGCTTCACTGTACAAAAACAAGGGTGAATTGATATTTCACTGTACAGAGATAAATTAATATTTTCTAATTGAGAATTGATATTTGTTTATATAAATTGACCTATTATTTATATATTTTCTAATTTGTTTGAAGTTTTCAATCCTTATTGCTTCATTGTATAAAAATAAAGTAATAATATACAGTTTCAACTTAAATGAGAATTGATATTAATGAGAAATAGTTTTTCAGAGAAGTAATAATATACAGTTTCAAAACTTCAAACAAACGTAAGTATTTAATCCAAACAGTTTACAAAGTCCTACAAAACACCAGCCTGCTATCATTGCCGTTGATGTATAATCGTCGGTCACAACAGCAACGGAAACTCATTGTTGTTAGCCACCATTTGAGCTTGAGAAGTCGCCGTGAAAGTTTGCAAATATAGTTGTGGATATTGTTGTCTTGTGAGCTTGCGATTGAAACCAACACCCCTCGGCGGTGTCGTCGTCATCGACAGACATCTTTAAACTGACGTTGGCAAGAGATGAATCAATGATAGTTTGAACTTGTGAAGTCGGAGAAATTCGTCGCCTACAGCAATTGAAGTTTTGCCTCTACATGCATTGCAAGGAAGAAGAAAAAAATAAAACTGTTATTTTATACACAACCTTGAACCGGGAACTGGGAATTGCCTAAACTAGGTTAGATCGTGGTTTAGGTGTGAACTGGCGGTTTGATCGCGGTTCAACCCTATTTCAAGCTTAAAATGGTTATGTCTTCAATAGTACTCGTCTACAGTACCAATTCATGGTCCATCCGATTTGACCGACCAGTTTGGTCTGATTTTTCAATCCTTGGTTCCTATAACATGTTACTTCAATACCCAACCAAAAGATTCGACAAATCTTTTTTTTTTTATAGATCAAGATTGGGAGATAGGAATGGCTCTAACAAACATGTTAGAGCTATTGAAGACAACCACAAACTATTGCTTAAGTGTGTATTATCCAACCACTTATTCAATAATATATAGTATGATAGAAATAAGTGATATTTTTAAAGAACATGAGTCAGATGACCCTCATCATACTTTTCATAATATATCTAGGCAAATGGAATGAAGATTTAAAAATATTGAAGTGAAGTTCCTTTACTTTATTCCGTAGCTACTGTTTTAGAGCCCAGGGCAAAATCTAATAGACTATAAAATTTATTTGATGTTATTAAAGAAAATTTGTCAATTAATAGCAATGTGAATTTTGTTGAATATGTTCAAGATTTTTTACTTGAAATGTATAGTATTTGTGAACAAAAATTTAAAAAAATTAGACAAAGTTCTATACCAAAGGTAAGTTCCCTTAGTTCAGACAAAAAAAAGTCCCGTATATAGTCGCTCTTGCCCAAAGATAAACAGCTTGCTAGTTAAAGTATAAATTATGATTAATTTTATAATTATATCAACATTGAACATTGTCCAAAAATTGTATAAGGATATAATGCTGAAAAACTAAATGTTTCAGCATGGTGGAAAGACAAAGCAAAAACTTTTCCTGTGCTTGCGCTGTGGTCTGACATCTACTAACACCTTTAGTGTTGATTTTAGAATCAAAATCTGTTTTTAGTGTAAGTGGATACATGTTAGGTGATAGGTGATCAAATTTACACCCAAATATGGTCAGGACAATCATGTGTATGAAAAATTGGGTCAAAACTGATTTTAAATTACAGAATTGGGTGGTAAAAGATATCTTTGAAGAATTTACAAATTTGAACGTTGAAGATGAGTAGATTAATGGTATGACATATATATTATATTTATGTTTGTAATTATATAGTATGCAAATTAATTTATTTGTATTATATTATAATATTTTTCATCATATAATCATAGTATTCCTTTGCCACAAATGAGAAATTATAAATAAAATGTCGGGGTACTGTCCTCGGTTTTAATAATTGAAAAATAATTTAAGTGTAAATTTTTAATTTTTTTTTAAAATTTGTTTAAATGGGCCAGCCTGATTAAGGCTCGACCCTATATATATAGGGTTGGCCTTGGGGCTTAAAATTTTCATGGGTCAGCCTGACCCAAAGACCCATCATTATGTGGGCCTAAGACTCATCTCGACCTATTGACAACTCTAAGTGGGATGGATCTAAAAATTGATATAATTAACACTTAACCTATTTGATTCAGGATCTTAATATTTAGCTTCAAAGGGTAATACCTATCAACCTATGCAAGTTTTGATTATCAAACTTCATCATTGTGTTTGTATCTAAGTTTTTTAAATACATTCTTGTGGGGGATTGTTAGAAAAAATTGAATGAATGAAATTTAATTAAGATGAAGTTTAGAAAGTTGAAAGGTGAAAGGTGAATGTTTAATTATAATATACCATGAAATTCAATATCTTGTTTCCCAATGGAGTAGTATAAAAATGGCGCTTCTCCTCTCATTTAAATGCACAAAAATTTGAGCTCTCTCAATTTGTCTTTCATCCATATAGTTGTTTCTCTTTAAGTCCTTAAGTGGAATTCAAGGTTGATTTAGTGTTCTTTAGGTTTTCTTGCGGTGGAGTTCAAGTTTGAGTCCATTCATGTCAAAATAAGAGTTGTGTCTCCCTTGGTATTCCTTTGTCATTATTTATTGGGAAATAAACATTGTTCACTCTAAGTCCTTAAGTGTTCTTTAAGTTTTTTTGTAGTAGATTTTAGGGTTACTTCAGTTCATTTAAATAAAAGAGTGGTGTCTCTCTTACTATTCCTTTGTCTTAGTATCTTGGGAAACAAATTTTGTTCAAATCTTTTTGCACCCAAGTGAAAGAAGCGAATATATATGTTTTAAGAAAATTGTGTGTTGACCAAACCGAAACTTTCAACCCTAATGTATTATGTTTTTTCTTTGCCCTTTCTTACATATCATATTAAAGGTTTTCTTTAAATCTTGAAATTTGTATATATTTTTTAGTACGTCTGTATTTTAATTTAGTTAAAGACAAGATTTGAACCTAGGTTTCAGAACTATCACTGGGCATATTTACAATTGGTCTATAAACATTTATTATTAAACATTATTGAATAAATATTGTTAATAGATATAAAATTCTAATTATATCAAACTGATATTACTTATCCGCATGACTAACTGAATCAATCGAACCACAAACTAACCCTTTGATCATATCAAAACTTGGTTTTGATTAAAAATCATGAGATTCAATATGCATGATAAGGTGGTTACTTTTTATTTTCTAATAATTCTTTAACCATCATTAACAATACGTTGTGGAGATAGATACAACTCACTGTGTGGTAATAAAAATCAAATTTTACACTAAAATTAGGACACAAGTGGTAGCTCTTATGGTAAAAAACATGTTCCTAGTTAATTTGAAGTTGTATAGTTAATGTTTTATACTTCACATTTTAAGAGTTTTAAAGAGAAAATTATATAGTGTAATATGTTATTATAATTAATAGTGTTTTTAAATACTCACCGTTAGAATACATGATAAAATATTTTAAATAGATAAATGACTTTACTATAGTTAATTCAACACATTTATCGATCATGACAAATTTAACATATTAAAATAAAAAATTGATGTTAAACAGATTTTTTTGGAAAAAATAAAAAAATGAGAAGGCTATGACTCAATGCTATTTAAAAAATAAAAATAAAAAAATATTTGAAATATAAAAAATAGTGAAATTAATTTTGCTAACCAACAAAATTTACACTTCAATTAAATAATAATAAAATTGTAAAATATTATTGAATGAAGACAACTGCATAATTTCAAATGGAATTTTATTTTCATTGAGGAGCTTCTCTTATATATACATGACAACATAGAGCATAGCAAACTCAGAAAAATTAAATTAAAGCCAGGTTCAAAGTTTTGGCAATGGCAACCAAAAAGACCAAAGGGAGGCAAAAAATTGAGATGAAAAGAATTGAAAAAGAGGAAGACAGACTGATCACTTTCTCAAAATGTAGATTTGTAGCTACAAAAAGACAAGTGAACTTATGACTCTTATTAGGATTGACGTTGGAGTTATGGTGTTTTCACTAGTAGGAAAGACTTTCTTTTTTGGCCATCCATCCATTGAAGTTGTGGCAAACTACTTCATGGGTAGGCAGCCACCGAATGGTTACCTAACTCACCTTTTGCTGCGAAGCTTATTGCAAAGAGAATCGATGAACTGAATTAGCATTTCAATGACCTCCTCATCCAACTTGAGGCCAAGGAGTGAGGGAAGTTATGGAAGGAAACGAGTAATGGGATGGAAACTCAGAGATGGTGGGATGCTCGTATTGATTAATTGAACGTGGAGGAGCTTCTCCAAATGCATGCCTCTTGGAGCAAATAAAGTTTGTTGAATGAAATCTACCTCAAGATTAGTGGTGATCCTAGTGCCTCTTCTTCATTGATGGCTCCTCCACTGAATCCTCACTAAGCAATAAACTCTTTTCCGATGAACAATCCGGATGAAGCAGGTCGATCCTGCAGTGCCTTTCCACAAAGCTATGGTGGTTTCTTGCCAAATCAATTCTAAATAACAATAAGGGAATGTTTGGTTTGAGTAATATTTTATTACCAAAATAAGAAGATTACCTTAAAGATAGATTACTTAGAAGATTACTGGGTATAAATAATTATTATGTTTGATAAAATTTGATATGTATAAATAATTATTGTGCTTGGTTAAAGATAATAAAAGAATACTAGTAAATTATTTTACTTCAATGCCCTTGAATTTAATTATTTTTAAATATTTTTATATTATTTATTATATTAATTAAAAATAAATTTATTCTTGTCTCAAAAAATTAACAAATAATAATATAATTATAACAAAATCAAGATTACCTTGGTAATTTTTTAATACTTAAGGTGAAGATGATAATCAGATTACCACCTATATTACTTGTCACGTCAGTATTGATAATAAAATATTACCGTAATATTTTATTACTGACAAACCAAACAAAATAATATAAGTAATAAAAAATAGATTACTAAGATAATTTTTAAATCCTTAGAACCAAACGGCCCCTCATGTTATGATAGTGTTATTTTAATCATTTCCTTATATGTTTTAGATTATCTTTGGTGTTTCCATCTTATGTATCTTAAGTCATGACCTAATAAATTAACCAAGGTTATGCACCAAGAAGTTCCTTCCAGTTTATGCAAGAAATACTGGTTAATTGCTTTCTTTATGAGTTATATCACACTCAAAATCATGATACTTAAACTTTTGTTTTGATTTTTGGCAGTACAGAAGGTTAGAATCAGCATTATGGTTCTGATGCTTGAAAATCATATTTTACTGTAATTTATATATAAATCACCAAGAATTTAGGATAGAACTCCATGGATGTACCGGAAAGTAAAAAAGAACTCCCATGCAATACAGTTTTCCATTGACTAAGAACTTCATGAATGACAAACCTAAGATTATCAAACTCTCTACACATGATCACTGCCTACGAAAAACATAATTAAACGTCCTTTGGAAAACCCTTTTTTGAACTAAATCTGGCTAATGTAATCAGTGTATTATTTCAATATTTCAATCCAAAGAATAGTGACTTCTACGACAATGTTGGCACATCGATATTGTAACAGATAACTATGATAGCTGTATGAAGGTTTACATTAGTTGAAACGCTTCTCCCTTTAACTATTTCATGCTTCAACTTGGATTTTCGGTGACTCACATGCTACGTGAAGTACACAATGAAATGATTTATTAATTAAGTTTGAATTGCTTTGAGTTAGAAAAAATTTAATGAAATTTATTATGATGAAGGTTAATAAGTTGAAAAGTGAAAGGATGAGAATAATGGTAAAATTCAATGTCATGTTCTCCCTTTGGAGTTGTATATAAAAGGGGCTCCGTTCACCTTGAACACAAAAATATTTTTGAGTTTTCTCAATTGTCTTTAATCTCCGAAGTTTGTTTCTCTCTAAGTCCTGAATGTTCTTTAAGTTTTTTTTGTGGTGGAATTTATATGAATAAAAAAGTTAGTCATGTGTCTTTCTTCTTATTCCTCCGTTGTTGTATTTTATGAAACAGACATTGCTCAAATATTTTAAATCTGAGTGAATAAGCAAATCTATTTTAAGAAAACTATGTATTATACACTTTGAGTATCCAAATATATACACATTTGATATACGTTATTAAATAAGAGAGTGAGTGATTTTAAATTAAAGATAAAATAATACTTAATCACATGTGTTTACTTAAAAGTGGATATGCTTAACATTACTCTAAATTTTGTTAACAATCTTAAAACAAATTCAATTTTATTAGTTATCGTATTTTATATCATTATGAATTTACTGTTGATTTGGTTGTGGAATGATTTTTAATATCCACAAAGGTTTTTGTCCATGTGCTACCATTAAATTGTGGTTGTATGATTTAGGTAAATTTTGTCTAAGAAGACTGTATTTTAAGTGGGATGATATGTGACCCCTGCCTCTTCTTAGAGGTTATTGCAAGTGGTCAAAGTCTATGCCAACAATTTACATTTATTGTAATAGTTAATCTGCAATTGGACTAGCACAAAGCAATATATGTAATTAATGGTAAGTTTAAGTTGTCGACATAATAATATTCGATAATTATTCTCAACTCTTTGTTGACTATGTGAAGTCAAAAGATAATATAACGAATGCGTTAATGAAAGACTTGAATAGAAAGTTTGCTGAAAGATCATTGAGTGGGATGGATATAAAAGCCGATTTAATAAAAACTCAACCTACTTGATTAGGGATTTTAAGATTTAGGTTCAAAGGGCATTACCTCTAAATCTTATGCAAGTTTTGATGGTCAAACTCCATCACTAGGTTTTGTATTCAAGTTTAATAAATTCAATGAAATTTAATAAAGATGAAGTTTTGAAAGTTGAAAGATGAAAGGTTAATTATGATATATATAGTGAAATTCAATGTGTTGTTCCCTATTGGAGTAGTATAAAATGGGGCTTGTCCTCTCATATAAATACACAAAAATTTGAGCTCTCTCAATTTTCCTTCAATCCATAAAGTTGTTTCTCCCTAAATCCTTAAGTGTTCTTTAAGTTTTCTTCTTGTTTAAATTCTTGTGCACTCAAGTGAAGAAGATGAATATGTTTTAGGAAAATTGTGTGAGCCTAAATTTTCAACCTTAATTTATTCTAATTTATTTTTACTCATTTTTGTCTTTTTTTACGATATAGTTGTTTTTAGTACGTCTATATTTTAATTCAGTTTAAAGATGAGATTCGAACCTACATTTCGAAACTATAACTAGACACATATACAATTGGCCAGAAAAACATTTATTGTTAAACATTATTGAATAAGTATGGTTAATATATAAAAAATTTTAATAATGTCAAGCTAATATTACTTACTTGACCTTACTTATTTGAATGGTTAATCAAATCAACCGAACCACAAACTAACCCTTTACCGCATCAAAGCTTGATTTGGATAAAAAAACAAGAGATTTAATCTGCATTTAAGGTGGTTACTTTTTATTTTCTAGTGATTTTCTAATCAGCATTAAAAATGAACGGTGGAGATAAATACAGCTCATTGTTAGGTAATAAAAATTTAATTTTAGTCTAATATTAGAGCACATATGACATCTCTTATATTATATGAAATAAATAAATTTACTTTTTTTTATTAATTCAATACATTTATCGAACACGACAAATTTTAAATATTAAAATTAATAAATAAAATTGCAGTGAAATTAATTTGGCCAACAAAAAACATTTATACTTAATTTGAAGAATAATAAAATTGTAAAATTTTCCATAAAGAGGACAATTGCATAATTTCCAATGGAATTTCATTCTTATTGAAGAGTTCCTTCTATATAAACATGACAATAGAGAGCATACCAAACACAGAAAAATTAAATTAGAGCCAACTTCAAAATTTAATCAATGGCGGCCAAGAAGACCAGAGGAAGGCAGAAGATTGAGATGAAGAAAATTGAAAAAGAAGAAGACAGACTGATTACTTTCTCAAAACGTAGATCTGGTATTTACAAAAAGGCTAGTGAACTTGTGACTCTTACTGGGGCTGAGGTTGGAATCTTGGTGTTTTCACCATCAGGAAAGGCTTTTTCCTTTGGCCACCCATCCATTGAAGCTGTGGCAAACCGCTTCATGGGTATGCAAACACCGAAAGGTGACACACCCCACCCACTATTGGAGGCTCGTCGCAAAGTGAGAATCGATGAATTGAGTCATTTTCATAGTAACCTCCTCAACCAACTTGATGCTGAGAAGGAGCGAGGGAAGTTGCTAAAGCGAATATCGGATGGGATAGAAACTGAGGGATGGTGGCAAACTCCTATTGATCTACTTAATGTGGAGGAGCTCCATCAAATGTATGCCTCTTTAGATGAATTGGAGCAAAGTTTGCAAAACGAAATCTGCCTCAAGACTAGTGTTGATCCCGAAGCCTCTTCTTCATCTATGGTTCCTCTATCAAATCTAGACCAAACAACAAACCTTTTTCCAACGTACAATCCAAATGAAGCAGGCCCATCCAACAATTCCTTTTCTCAAGGCCCTGGTGGATTCATGCCAAATTAGTTCTAAATTACAATCATGCCAATAAGACTCATAACATTGTTATCTTAGTCGTTTTGTTAGATCTCTTTGATCATCTTTAATGTCTCCATTTTATACATCTTTCAGTTTTAGTCATGAGTCCTTTAATAAAACAATATAGTTATGTTTTTAAAAGCAGTATGCAAACAATTTCCTCCATTGCTCCTCCATTGATTCATATCCGGGAAACTTATTGACATGTCAAATCCTGGGACCAAAGAGAAGGCTGCATAACAGAAACCATCAACAAGATCAGATGTACACTTGGCATATCTTCACTCCTAAGTCAACACAGACATGCAATTTCTTCAAATTATTATTGACCAAATTCCAAATATATCTTCTTTTAATATTTCTCTGGCTTCAAGCCTTATTGATACCTTTGTAAATTACATAGATGAAAAAAAAAATTAATGGATCAATTTCAAGTGAATGATGAAATAATAGGACAACCATTGGCGACACAAGTTTCAAAATTTTAATTAATTAATGTAACAGTAATCTTGCAATAAGTAAAGACAAGTGTGTCCAATTGCAAAATTTGCCCATATAAGGAAAATATTTTTCAAGAAAGAGAGATGCGGTTTTGTCTGGTAAATACTGTTCATAATCAAACTTTTCACAATTTAAATCCGTATTTACCATGGATTGTGTTAGATGGTGCTTTTTTCTACATTTTCAGAAATATGTTGCAGAATAATTACAAATTAACATACGAAACTTTCTTATTGCGTGAATTTACGAAGTGGTATATTGAGAAGCCATCAGTTACATGTATAGGGATCATATGAATATATATCTCTCATTTACAAGAAGTGGCGTGCCAGTTTACACTTCATCTTTATTATATGCCAACGTAGGAAAATTATATAGGGATCATATAAATATATGTCTCTCATTTATAGGAAGTGGCGTGTCAGTTTACATTTCATCTTTATCATATGCAAATGTAGGAAAGTAATGTTCCTACCAACGAGAGATCAATAAGTCATTCATGGGTTACCTTAATTATTTCCAATGTAATAGAAAACTATTTTTTTTAAATTTAAATTTGAATATTAAGCAACAAGACTATAACTCTTCTTTTTCATTTTATAAATATAAAAGCTTTCCTAAAAATATATAAGAATCATTTGATAAAGTGTCGACTGATGAGTAATATTTATCTATGTTTACAGTGCATATACACACACACACACACACACATATATATATATATATATGTATGTATGCATGTATATATGTATGTATGTATGTATGTATGTATATATACATAAGTGTGCATGTATACATACAGGTTCAACTATGGTAACAAAAACTAAAATTGGTAGTTACGATTTTGGAAGGGATGATTATACCATCTTTACATCTATTTGATAAAAATTCAAGTCATAATAGACAACAATTGTCATAATTTTTCTAAAATGTCTCTCAATGAATTGAAAGAGAAATTCTTTTTTTTTTTTTATAATAATTAATGTTTTCTTTTTTAAGTATAACTTTTTTGTGACAAGACATGTTTCATATCTTTAAACACTGACTTTTGAATTCATCTTAATTTTCAAAACTTATTTATAACCAACTGGTTTCGCTTCTTCAGACAATTTGACATCATCATTATCTTCCATTGATGTCATGATCTCATCATTTATGACATTTATCTACATTTGGGTACTTGTCCATTGAAGCTATGGCAATCTGGTTCATGGGTGTGCAAACGTCAAGAGGTGACACAATCCACCCCTTGTTGGAGGCTCATCGCAAAGTGAGAATCCATGAATTGATTCATTTTCATAAGGACCTCCTCAACCAACATGAGGGAAATTGTTGAAGCAAATGACAAGTGGGATAGAAACTAAGGGATGGTGGGAAACTCTTGTTGATCAACTTAATGTAGAGGAGCTCCATCAAATGTATGCCTCTTTAGATGAGTTCAAGCAAAGTTTACTAAATAAAATTTGCCTCAAGACTAGTGTTGATCCCAGAGCCTCTTCTTCATCAATGGTTTCTCTACCAAATCCTAACCAAACAACAAACCCTTTTTCATTGAGACATCTAGATGAATCAGTCCATTTAATAATACTTTTCCTCCAGACTATGGTGGTTTCTTGCTAGATCAGTTCTGAATGAAAATCATGTTAATAAAACTCATGACAACATTATCTTAGTTGTTTCATAAGGTCTCTTTGATCATCTTTAGTGTTTGCATTTTATATATCTTTCAGTTTTAATCATGATTCCATTAATAAAACAATATAGTAATGTTTTTAAAAGCAGTAAGTAAACAATTTCCTCCATTGCACCTCCATTGATTCATGTCAAATCCCAAGACCAAAGGGAGGTTGCATGACAGTATCCAAGAACAAAATCAAATGTAAACTTGGCATTTGTCTTCACTCTTAGGGGATATTTAGTTTGAGTAATATTTTATTATCAAAATAGGAAAATTATCTTGAAGATAGATTATTGAGTATAAATGATTATTATATTTGATAAAATTTAATAGATATAAATAATTATTGTGTTTGGTTAAAGGTAATGAAAAAATACTAGTAAATTATTTTACTTAAATGTCCTTAAATATAATTATTTTAAAATATTTTCATATTATTTGTTATATTAATTAAAAATAAATTTATTTTTGTTTTAAAAAATTAATAAATTATAATAAAAATCAATATTGTCTTGGTAATATTTTAATACCTAAAGTGAAAGTGATAATCAGATTACCACATATATTATCTATCACGTCAGTATTGGTAATAGAAGATTACCATAATTTTTTATCACTGACAAACCGAACAAGACGATGTAAGTAATAAAAGATAAATTACTAAATTAATCTTTAAATCCCTGAAACCAAACGACCCCTTAAATCTACACAAACATCCAATTTCTTCAAATTATTATTGACCAAATTCCAAATATATCTTCCTTTAGTATTTCTCTTGCCTCAAGCCTTATCAATACCTTAGTAAACCACATAGATAAAAAAATATTAATGGATTAGTTTCATCTGAATGATGAAATAATATGACAACCATTAGTAACACAAGATTCAAAACTTTTAATTAATGTAACATTAATCTTGCAATATGTAAAGACAAGGTTGTATAATTACAAAATTTGTCCATATAAGGAAAATAATCTCAAGAAAGAGAATTCGGTTTTGTCTGATAAACACTATTCAGAATCAAACTTTTTGCACTTTAGATTCGCATTTATTGTGGCTTGCGTTAGATGGTGCTTTCTTTTGCATTTTTCAGAAATATTTTGTAGAATACTTACAAATTAACAAACAAACTTTCTTATTGAGAAAATTTACAAAGTGGTGTATTGAGAAGCCATCAGTTACATGAATAGGGATCATGCAAATAGATGTCTCTTGTGTATAGAATGTGACATGTCAAATTACATTTCATGTTTATCATATGCCAGTATAGAAAAGTAATGTTTCTATCAAAATGAGATCAATAAGTCATTCATCGGTTACCTTGATTATTTCCGATGTAGTAGAATAGAAAACTATTTTTTAATTTTAATTTGAATTATAACCAACAGGACTATAACTCTTCCACTTCATTTTATAAATATAGAAGTTTTCTTTAAGAAAAGACAGAATCGACATGATTTGATATAGAAAAATATATAATAATCACTTAATAAATTTTCGACTGATGAGTAATATTTTTCTATATTCACAATACTTGATATGGGGTGTGTGTATATATACTTTAAAATTAAAAAAAAAAAATTAAAATCGGGATTGTTTTAATTAAAATGGAGCCTGATTGTTTTAATTAAAAGGAGGACGATAATTTCCACATTTTCTTTTTTTGGCTTGAACCAAAACTTAAATTATCTTCTTCTCCACCGCCAGAATATTTCAGCATCAACAATGAAGAAGACGCCTCAATTTCATTAACAGGCCCCTTCACTTTCCTCTTAAGCTCCTCTAACTTTGCCCTCAGTTGCATGAGCTCATCATAACTAAGATTATTGATGTTCAATAATGTTCTTGCTACTCCACTTTCTTTGAGAGCCTTACCAAGTATCTTCTCTTATTCCTTCTCTATGTGAAGTTGCCTATGTAACTCATTGAATTCCTCGTTAAGTTTATAAATTCTTGTTAGTTACTTGGGATCAATTTGAATGGTGTAATCCTCATGCAAAAAATATCAAGTAATTTTATCGACGCTAGGGTTTTTAAATGAGAAAGATTTTCCACTATGAGAGAAAACAATGATGACAACTTGCGCAACACATAGAGTTGCAAGTTCATTAGCTTTTTTGAAAAGCCTGTTCTAATGCTTCAAGAAAGTGACTTGCCTTGCATTGCTATCCCGCTTTATCTTTATCTTAATCTATTTACCACCCATAATGCTACAAGCCTTTGAGAATAGAGAGATGTACTGAAATTGATGAGTAAAACCCTAACATCAGTTGTATTTTATAGTGAAAAAATTGCAAAATAAAGGGCTTAATTTATGAATTGGACACATTCCTCAATGTTTCTAATAGTGGATATCATTCCTTAATTTATTTTCATATATGAAATTTCCTTTTGCTAATACGGAAAGAACTATAAAATCTTTCTTTATTGGTCTAACTCTTGTTGTATTCTATCTTTAGGGCTTTTTCTTGGCATATATTATTTAATTTTGATAAACAATATCATATTTTATAAAGTAATTGAATTAATTTTCAGCTAATCTTTTTTGAAGTTTTTACCATATACATGGTAGGTTTTCATGCAACTCTTGCTATGAATCTGTTGAACAATTTCAACCGGCAATATTTTAACCAAATTGAATTTTTTGTTAAGAAAAAATCATCAATTGAAATCAAACTGGTTTAAAAATTAATCAAATCAAAATTTTGGTTAACCAGTTGTGAACCTAATTTTAAAGGATCATCCATCTTTTTTTTTTAAATGGGTTCATTATCATATTACTTTAATGTTCAATTTTTTTAAAACTGATTCGGTTGTATTAACCCGTTTTAAAAAATTGACAAACTAATATCTAAACTGAAAAATTAGTTTTTTAATTTATTAAAATAGCAATTGAACCAGTTTTTCTATGAACTCATCTATTGGTTGGATTTCCGATTCAAAAATCATTGCATTTCAATTATTGGATAATGTTGAACACCCCTGATTTCAACCATTTTTAGAATTGGCTTATCTGGATTTAAACTTGAAATTGGACCTTTTGATCATGACTAACTTGGCAATTTCAAACCCCAAAAAAATTAAGGGTATGCATATTGTTCCCTAAACCTGAATTGATACATTGTATATGATTTGATTGCCAAATAAGTACTAGTAGTTATATATGGATAGCCTAACTGATATCATAATGTCATCCTAAATTGGCAAGGAAAATTAAGGTAAATAATCTAGCAACCTGAAGAAATTTATAAAATTGTAATTCATAACATTCCTTATTTGGGTAAACTGTGTTTTATTTGGAAATCAAAATTATGGAGCAATATTAATTGTTCTAAATTTCCCCCTTGAAATTACTGAATTTGCAGTGGCAATATTAGTGTGAATTACTGAAGTATAAGTGAAAAAATTAATTAATTAATTTCATGATTTATAAAATTAATTTACAATTCTAAACTTCTTTTGTTAATTCATAAATAGAGAGAATTAATAATATTAATATTTAATAGTTAGGGTTGGGTTCAATCTAGGTCGAGTTTGAACAAGACCTGACTTAAAATTGGTTTGAATTTAAAAGAAATAACTCAAGAGCGGTTTCAAAATCGATAAGTGAATACTCAAATTTGACTCTAAAATTATTTTATTTTGAATTCAATCTAAGTTGGCTTAAACTTTAATGAGCCTCATACTCAATTCAAATTCGGCTCATTCCAATGAAATAAATATGAGTTGTTTGACATTTGAAATAGAATAAATTTGAAATAAGTTTACACGTTCTATACATAGTTATACATAAGCGTAATCAAAATTAAATTTTTTAATTTGTCAATTTGAAATATATATATATATATATATTTTTACTTACCATATTTCTCTAATTATATGTTTTAAATAGTTTATATTTCATGATTCAATTATTTTACATATTAATTTTATGTCTAAAACCTTTTTTTTTTTTTTTCTCTGCAGGTCTTAAAAAAGTTTAGATATAAATTATAAGGGTTGTTTAAGTTGTTCATTTTTTATTTAGTAAGGTGTTTTTTTATGGTTATTAATATTAGGAAGGATATTTTCACAGTTTTTAAAGTTATATGGGCAAATCCGAGATAGGCTTGAAACCTGAATTAACAAAATTATCTAAAATTATGAAGCCAAAGTCCAAATTTTTCTTGACCCAAACATAAGCAGTGAAGTCCAAATCAATAAGCCCCATTGACAGTTCTACTCATTTTTCAATCTTATGAATTTCCCCTCTTTTGTTCATGAGTTCAGGATTATTCTCAAACCCTAATTATATAAAGAGTCGGATGGGATCTCCAGCCACAAAGGGTCTTTGAACATGAAATTAGTTAATTTTAAAATTTTTAACTGACACGTTACACTTGGCATGTTTTTTTAAGTGTTTCATAGAGAAAATTATATAGTGTAATCTATTATATAATTAATAGTGTTATAATATGTTCAATCCATTGAAAGCATGTTAAGGTATTGCATAAAATAGATAAATGATGTTATTATAAATAATTTAACACATTTATTAATCACGACAAATTTCAAATATTAAACTAAATAAATAAAAATATAATTTTTTTTTTTTTTTTTACAAAAATGAAGAGATGAGAAGTCCATGATTCCATGGCACATAAAAAATAAAAATAAAAATGATATTTAAACAACAAAACAGGGAAATTAATTTGGCAACGAAAAAAAATTATACCTCATTTAAATAATAATAAATTTTTAAAATATTATATAAAGAAGGCAATTGCATAATTTTCAATGAAATTTAATTTTGATTGAGTACTTCCTCCTATATATAAATAACAACATAAAGAATACAAAACCCAAAAAAATTAAATCAGAACCAGCTTCAACGATTTTGCAATGGCTACCAAGAAGACTAGAGGGATGTAGAAGATCGAGATGAAGAAAATTGATAAAGAAGAAGACAAATTGATCACTTTATAGAAACATAAATCTAGTATGACAAACCGCTTCATGGGTTTGTGGTGTCTTCACCAATAGAAAAGGCTTTCTCCTTTGGCCATGTGCCTATCGAAGCTATGATAGACCGCTTCATGGGTGTGTAGCCACCGACAAGTGACCCAATTGATCTTTTGCTAGAAGGTCATTAAAAAGTGAAAATCAATTAATTGAATCAGAATCACAATGACTTCATCTACCAACTTGAGGTCGAGAAAGGGCAACAAAAGTTCTTAAAGCAAATAACGTATGAGATAGAAATTAAGCAATGGTGGGAAACTCCCACTGATCAACTTAACATGGAGGAGCTCCAACAAATCCATGCATTTTTGGATGAGTTGGAGCAAAGTTTGTTAAACAAAATCTTCCTCAAGATTGGTGGTGATCTAGGTGCCTCTTCATCATTGATGGCTCCTCTACCGAATTCTGACCAAGCAACAAACCCTTTTCCAGTGAACAACCCGAATGGAGCAAGTCCATCCTTTCCACATAACTATGATGGTTTTCTATCAAATTAGTTCTAAATAACCATCATTTTATGGTAGTATTATTTCAGTCATTTCGTTATGTGGTTTGGATCATCTTTAGTGTCTCTATCTTATGTATCTTTAAGCCATGATCTATTAAATTAACGAAGGTTATGCACTGACAAGTTCCTACCATTTTATGCAAGAAATATTGGTTAATTGCTTTCTTTTTGATCTATAAATTTCACACTCAAGAGAATGACACTTTTACTCTTGCTTCAATTTTCAACACAATGATTGATGATCCGAAGGTTGGAATCAGCATTATGGTTCTGATTCTTCAACTTCTTCAAAAAAAAAAATGACAAATCTTAAGCAAAAACATCATATTTTATAGTTTTCCACATGTTTAACTAAGAACTCTATAAATGACAAAATAAGATTATCATTCTATACATGATCACTGCCTACAACATTACAAGTAAATGTCCTCTGGAAATCCTTTTTTGAACTAAAACCTGGCTAATGTAATCAATGTATTATGACAATATATCTATCTAAAAAAGTGACTTTCAAGACAATGTTGGTAAAACTCAAGTATGGTAACTGTATGAAGGTTTGCATTTGTTAGAACTCTTCAACCTGGAACGATTTCACGCTAAAACTTGGATTTTAGGTGATTCAAATTCCGCATGAAGCGTACAATGAAGTTATTTATTAATTAAGTTTGCAATTGCTTTGTGTGAGGAAAAATTGAATGAAATTTAATTACAATAAGTTGAAAGGTGTATGATTGAGTTGAAAGATGAAAGGGTACAGTGAAATTCAATGTCATGTTCCCCTAGGAGTTGTATGTAAAAGGGATTCCATTAATTTGAATACACAAATATTTTGAGCTCTCTCAAATTTTTCTTAATCTTCAAAGTTGTTTCTTTCTAAGTTTTTATATAGTGTTCGATCAGTAGGTTTTCTTATGGTAAAGGTCAGGCTTGATTCAATTTAACTGAATAGAAGAATCGTGCCTCTCTTGTCATTCCTCCATCCATATATCCTGTGAAACATACATTGTCCAAATCTTTGTGAACTCAAGGGAATAAGGTGAATTATTTTAAAGAAATTGTGCACACGACGAGACAAATGCGTGTATATATACCAGACAAAAAAGGACAAATGTGTAAAAAAATTAAAAAATAAATGATTCAAATTGAAGAGACTGGTGGTGAGTGTGAAGGTAATTAATGCCTACGGGTGAAACTTGGAAAAGCTTAAATTTGACAAAAGATGGCTTTAGTCGGTTCAGTTGGTCCATTGATTTTGATTGGATTTTGATCAAGTTTTAGATTAATCCATTTATTCATGAAAATCAGACCAAATTATAAATGGATTCTCGATTGAATTGGATGGATCGACTGATTCGATCTAATGTTGAAAACACTGGTGCCAACAATCTTAATTCATTATGATAAGCAATTTGCAATTGAAATATCCCAAAGAAATATGTAAAATGTATGTTTAGACAAAAGTTGTCAACATAATATCATTTGACAATTACTCTCAATTCTATGTTGATTATGAGAAGTCCGAAGATGATACAACAAATTCATTAATCAAAGATTTAAATAGAGTTTATTGAAAAATCATTGAGTAGATCAATGGATCTAAAAGTCAACATACTAAAAACTCAACTTATTTGACTGGGGATCTCAAAATTTGGGTTTGAAGTGTAAACCTGTCAATCCGATGCAAGTTTTAACTGTCAAACTTCATCACTGTGTCTATCATATAAGTTTGTTAAATTTATTTATGTGGGGGATTGCTAGAAAAAATTGAGTGAAATTTAATTACAATCCTGAAGATATTGTATGAAATAAATAAATTGACTTTATTATAATTAATTCAATTCATTTATCAAAGACACCATTTTTCAAATATTAAAATTAATAAATAGAAATACAGTCAAATTAATTTTGCAAACAAAAAAAATTTATACCCCATTTAAAAAATAATAAAATTGTAAAATGTCAGGGGGTAATTGCATAACTTCAAATGAAATTTTATTCTCATTGAGTTACTCTTCTATGTGTGTGTATATATATATATATGACAACATAGAGCATACCAAATCTAGAAAAATTAAATCAGAGGTAGCTTCAAAAATTTTGTAATGGCAACCAAGAATACCAGAGGGAGGCGGAAGATTGAGATGAAAATAACTGAAAATGAAGAAGACAAGTTGATCATTTTTTCAAAAATATAGATCTTGTATCTACAAAAAAATAAGTGAAATTGTAACTCTTTCTAGGGTTGAAGTTGGAATCTTGATGTTTTCACCATCAAGGAAGGTTGTCTCCTTTAGCCACCCATCTATTGAAGTTGTGGCAAACTACTTTATGGGTATGCAAACGTCTAGAGGTGACATGATCCACCTATTGTTAAAGGCTCATTGCAAAGTGAGAATCGATGAATTAAGTCATTTTCACTAGAACCTCCTTAAGCAACTTGAGGCTGAGAAAGAGCGAAAAAAGTTGTTGTAGTGAGTGATAGATGGGATATAAACTAAGGGATGGTGGGAAACTCCTATTGATCAAATTAAGGTGGAGGAGCTCCACCATATGCATGCCTCTTTGGATGAGTTTGAGCAAAGTTTGATTAACCAAAATTTCCACGTGATTGGTGGTGATCCTAGGGCCTTTTTATCATAAATGGCTACTACACTAAATTTTAACTAAGCAACAAACCCTTTTTCGACTAATAATTTGTATGAAACATGTCCATCCAACAGTTCCTTTTCTCTAGACTATAATGGTTTCATGTCAGATCTATCCTAAATAGCAATCATGTCAAAAAGACTCATGATAACGTTATCTTGGTCATTTCGTTAGGTTTTTTTGATAATTTTTAGTGTCTCCATTTTATGTATCTTTCAATTTTAGTCATGTCCTTTAATGAAACAACGTAGTTATGTTTTTAAAAATAGTATGCAAACAATTTCCTCCATTGCACCTCCATTGATTCATATCCAGGAAGGCTTATTGACATGTCAAATCCTGAGACCAAAGAGAAGGCTGTATAACTGTAACCAAGAACAAAATCAAATGTACACTTGGCATTTGTCTTCACTCTTAAGTCTACACAAACATGCACTGTCTTCAAATTTCTATTGACCAAACTCCAAATATTTATTCGTTTAATATTTCTCTGGCTCAATACCTTTGTAAACCATAGATGAAAAATTATTAACGGATCAGTTTCGTTTGAATGATGAAATAATATGAAAACCATTAGTAACACAAGATTGAAAAATTTTAATAAATGTAACATTAATCTTACAATATGTAAAGACAAGGTTGCATAATTACAAAATTTATCCATACTACGACGAAAACAATCTCAAGAAAGAGAGATTGCAGTTTGTCTAATAAAGACTATTCAAACTCCAACTTTTTACGCTTTAGACTATTTATCGTGGGTTGTGTTAGATGGTGTTTTTTTTTTTTTTTTTTTTTTTTTTCATTTTTCGGAGATACTTTGTAGAATAATTACAAATTTATGTAAAAACTTTCTTATTGAGCAAATTCACAAAGCGGTATACTAAGAAACAATCAACCACGATCATGTAAACAAATATCTCATTTAGGTAAAATGACATGTCAATCATCCTATGCCAACGTAGGAAGATAACGTTCTGATCAAAATGAGATTAATAAGTCATTCGTCAGTTAATTACCGAAATTACTTCCAATGTAATGGAATAAAAACCTTTTTTTTAAATTTACATTTAAATTATAGACAAGAAAATTAAGAAGTGGTTGTTACGATCTCAAATGTAAAGTTTGAAACTTGAATTTCACATAGAATACTATAAATTTTTTGTGTGGGTATTGTATAGTTTTGGACTCTCAAATTTCAACACTTAACTTTTGAAATATGGTTTTTTTAAATTTTGTATCATTTGGTATCAAAGTTATAATTATGTTTCTAGTAGTAATTCTGTAGAGGATGATGATATGTTATGATCTCAATTGCAAGACATGTAACTT
Source organism: Mangifera indica (assembly GCF_011075055.1). Taxonomy (NCBI): domain Eukaryota; kingdom Viridiplantae; phylum Streptophyta; class Magnoliopsida; order Sapindales; family Anacardiaceae; genus Mangifera; species Mangifera indica. The sequence continues at coordinate 8,902,117 of NC_058145.1, read as the reverse complement.
GGATCCTACACTAAAAAGTGTGAACTTTTAGTGTAGGGTTTATATAGTTTTAGATTCTCTAATATCAATAATTAATTTTTGAGGTGTGGTTTTTTAAAATTTATTTTGGTAGTGCATGATTAGAGAATTGAAGGTAGAGTAAAAATGGTAAGAAAAGGATGAAGAGTCATGCAGACCGTGGTGGTATGTGTATGATCTCAAACATAAAATATGAGAATTTGAGGTGATTAGAGAAATTGATGTAGAGAAAAATGGTAAGAAGAGGACCAAGAGTCGTGCAGAGCATGATAGTATGCTACAATTCCAAGCACAAAGTATATGACTTTAGACTTTCTACTTCTTATTTTTCTCTTCCATAACCGGAATGGAACCTCACCAAGCAAACCAACCACTTCAATTCAATTCAATTCAATTCCATTCTTCATGGCCATGGCTGTGGGAGCTGGACAATATGGCTGCTATCAATTTTGAACTTGTTAAAATTGGGCTCTGCAAAATGTCAAGAAAGAGAGGCTGAAGCCTTCTATCAATCCGCATCAAAGCTTTGGGCTATTAAGTGACTCTAATGCGACATTAGGGCTTCCTAGTTCAAATGACCTAACAAACTAGGGTATTGCACCCAGAAGTTCTGCCAATTTATGCAGGAAAATTGGTTAATTGCTTTCTTTATAAGCTAAATCAGTCTCAAGATCATGAAACATAAACTTTTATTTCTGCTTCGATGTTCAACATTATGTTTCCAAAGGTTAGAATCAATATTATTGTTCTTTCTGAACTTTTATAGACAAAAATGCAAATCTGAAGCAAAAATATATCATTTTACTATAATTTCTGTATTTATTACGAAGGATTTAAGATAGAACTCCATGGATGCATAAGAAATAACTTTAATGCAATATAGTTTTCTATTGTAAAACTAAGAACTCCATGATTGGCAAACTAAGTTTATCAAACATTCTATGCATGATCACTGTCTACAAAAATAGAATTAAATGTCCTCTCGAACCTCTAATGAACTAAAACTTGACTAATGTAATCAGTATATATATTATTACTATATTTCTATATAAAGAATAGTGATTTTTAAGACAATATTTATTGTTAACCATATCTAATAACTAGTCATTAAACCACAAACTAACTATTTGAGAAGATCAAAACTTGGTTGGGGTAAAAAGGTATGAGATTTAATATGTATTAAATCATAATACATTATAAGGTATTTTAAGAATGAGTGGTGGTGATAGATACAATTCACTGTTTAGTAATAAATATTACACTTATATCATGCACAAATGGCTTTTTTTTTATTGCCTTTTAACACGTCATTTAAGATATTATAAATTTTATAATTAAGGTTTTACACTCCATATGTTTTAAGAGTTTCAAACAGAAAAATATATTACATAATTAACAACTGTGTTCTAATATATTTGATCAATAAAAAATATGTTAAGATATAGTATAAAATAGATAAGTTGTCTTTATCATAATTAGTTTAATACATCTATCAATCAATTTCAAATATTAAAATAAATAAATAGAAATACAAATTTTTTTTTTTCGAAAAATCGAAGATGAGAATGACCAATAGGGTTGAATAACTAAGAGATTAAAACATAACATAAAAATCTATATTTGACTAACCAATGGAATTTAATTTTCATTGAGCAGCTCCTCCTATATAAACATTAGACATAGAGCTTACCAAACACATAAAAATTAAATCAGAGCCAACATCAAAATATTAGCAATGACATCTAAGAAGACCACAAGGAAGTAGAAGATTGAGATAAAAGAGATTTGGAAAAGAAGAAGACAAGTTCAATAGGATAAATTTGGGATATCAAATTAAATACCCCATCAACATGAGGTTAAGCAAAAAAGTCCCATTTTCAAAATCTTAAGCAAAAATATTCATTTTTCAAGGGTTTAAACAAAAATGTCCCAAAATTTTTTTAAATATCAATAATATCATTCGCCACTTCTATATAAACTCTCACCCTCATACCTTCCTCACATTATTCAAATTTTCATTTTCCACTCAATATCTAATATTGTGGCTTCGCTCGAAAGGAAGAAAATTTATGCTTCTGAGTTCGAATAAAAAAAAAAATTCATGATAATAAAATATTTATACGAATTTTAACCCAAAACTTAATCTATTCATTAAATCAAGTTCATATATTTTATATATTGACATATAATTGTGTCATAAAATGAATGCTAGGAAAATATAAGGGGCATTTAGATATGGAGGCATTTTGATATTAAACAATGTATGAAGTTGTTAAATGATAAATGTTAGGAAAATATAGGGACATTTCGATATCAAACAATATATGAAGGTGTTAAAAAATGTCATATAAATATATGGATGTTTTAAAATTGGACAAAATATGAGGGTGCTAAATAAAATAAGTCAAAATTGAGAGGGCATTTTGATATTATAAGAGTATCAAGTTCACATATGTTAAGAAAATATAGGGGGCATTCCCACTGTTGATAATATATGAGGGGGTTAAAAAATTTAAGAAAAATATAGGGAGTATTTTGATATTAAGTAATATATAAAGGGGACATTTGGATATCAAATAATGTTTAGAGGTGTTAACTAAAATGTAAGAGGGTGCTAAATGAAATGTAGGAGAATTAGAGGGAGCATTTTGACATTAGATAATATATAAGAGAGTTAAATGAAATAGTAGAAAAATACAAGGGACTATTTGATATTGGTAAAGCTGATTAGATTGGTAAAGTTTAATGTGGATTTTTTTGATAAATGGTTTTTTAACCTAATTTTTTATTGTAGAATTGATTATTGAAATGATGGGTTATACTGTTATTCATTTCAATGGAGAATAGATTCAACATTATCAGAATATAATGAAATACATTAAAGGTTATAAAAGAGTGCTTAAAATTTCATTCAGAACAATACTTGAGAGATTTATTGAGTTGTTGAGTGAAAGATGAGATATCAATCCAATCTGAAACAATATTCAACCATACATGAAACCAAAATGCATTGAGCTAGACTCCCCTGTAAAAATTGAAAGTGATGAAGATGTCGAGGGTCTTATTGACGTGTCAAAATACTTGTAAGAATGTATTACAGTTTTTGTTATATGTATTATCATCAAAGCACAAGAAAAAGAAGAAATAAGTGACAATGATGATGGTGAATTGAAAAAGGAATTCGATGGGAAAGGCTCGATAGATTTTCATAATAATGTATTCTATACTATTGCAAAATGGGTGCATGTAGACAAAGAGAAGGTTTCAGATTAAGGTGACTATGATAGGAATGAAATAATTGATGTTCCTCTTGATAAGCTGGACCTAGAAGATACATTACTTATTAACTATGATATAAGTAATCTTCAGCTTGAATATCCTCTTCAAAGTGGCAAGAATTATGTTGGACCTTTTTTTGATAATGTCCTCACTAATTTATTTAAGTGGTTACTTGATTTTCTTCCACAGTCTTTAACAACATCAAGTGGTGCAGAATCGATGTGAAAGGGGAATGCTGTAAAAATTGGTGATATTTTTAATAATAAAAAACACTTGAAAGATGTAGTGGCTTAATTTGCATTAGAGAAACAATTTTAATACAAAATGGCCAAGTCAAGCATGACGAGATGGAAGATTAAGTGCATTGTTGAGAAATAAGAATGGTATCTATTCCAGTGACCTATTTTGAATCCGTTCTATGAATCTCATGCACACATGTTCAAAAGATCAGATAAAGTCATATCATAGGCAAGTTAGGGCTCAAGCTTTAGGCCAATTAATGAAGTCAAAGTTCGTGTTGATTGATTGTATTTATCAACCTAAGAAGATCATTATCGACAGGTATAAAATTGATATATCATATTCACAGGCTTGACGAGGAAGAAATTGGTTATTATAGTTATTAAGGGGCTCACCGAAAGAGTCATTTACGCTCTTACTAGATTATTATTATAATTTATAGTGTACTAATCTGGCTACCATGATGCATATACAAATAGACAAGAAACATCTCTTTCAGTACTTTTTCATGGCATTGGATTATTCTATCCATGCATTTCAATGATATCTTCGATCGATTATTTACATTGACATTGCTTCCTTAAAAGGTTGATATCTTGGATATTTATTTCTCATCATGGCCCTTGATAGTAATAACCAGATCTACTCAATAACTTTTGACATGGGAAAAAAGAAAGATCATCAAACATAGTGTTGGTTTTTGAAAAAGCTAAAAGATTGCATCAATGAAGTACCAGAGTTGATAATAATCTCAGATTGACATCACGTTATATGTTTTGCAATAGTTGAGGTATTTCCAGATGTGCACCATAGATGTTATTACCATCACCTTCTTTGTAACATGCAATCGAAGTATAAGCATAACTCATAGGTCATGTGTTTATACTAGAAAACAATGAAGGCTTATACACAGATAGATTTTGAAGTTATGATGAGATTTATTGATGAGGTATATCTTGAAATAGGGGATTACTTACGTGAGGTAGGGTATCATCGATGAAACAAGATACATTTTCAAAGCCATAAGTATAACATAATGACAAGCAACATCACAGTCATTTAATGCACTTGTTAGACACACATGAGGTTTGCCCATCACAATGCTAGCTGAGTTCATTCAAGACATTTTGTAGCAATGGTTTTATGAGAGAAGAAACCATACAAGTATGTGTAATGTTAATAGTAATTATCTAATTGACCAAGACTTTTTACACTTACACGTATTTACTAACAATTGTGCTAATGTTTTTAAAATTACAGATGAATGCCCTCATTATGTTACACCATGGACAAAGAAGAAGTTTAGCCACCATGTGTTAAAGTCTATGAACTTGGAGGTTCATCCAATTACAAATGTTTGGTACTAGGTTATAGGTAGTGGTAGATACATGGCCATTATGGACTTTTATAAGCAGACATGTATGTGCATAGAGTTTAAGCTTTCATACATAACATGTAAGTATGCATGAGTTCATCTTTTCTACACCACTAAAATTTTACTGTGCAATATATGTGGAAGTTATCAATCCACTCAAAGATCAATTAGAATGGTTACATGTCAAGAAGGAGAGATTTATCCTACCACTATTTCTCAATCATTGTCAACCAAGTCATCCTTCAAACAGAAATCGATATCCTTTATAAGATGAGGTCATTATATTGAAGGTTTACAATCAATGTAATCAACCTTGGCATGTACAATCAAACTACAAAAGCCTAACACTAGTTCCAAGCTTTTTGCTATCAGGTTCATTGAGAAGAGATAAAGGAAAGAGATTTTCACAGTCTCAACCTCTTGTTTAATTTGATTTATGTATTTGTTGAAATGAGATGTAATGTATAATCTTATATCAATATTATTTATGTTCCAGATATTTATTAATCAATTATTATGTTTCAAAGGTTGGATAGGCATTTCTTCATTTGAAACAAGTGTTTCTTTATTTGAAACAAACATCCCTTCATTTATTTGAAACTACTAAAATATCTTAAATAAAATATATAAATAATAACTTTGAAATCATATGAATAACCAATCATAAATAAACACATGTATCCATGATCTACTTGAAGAAATGGAAATATAACTCTGAGGTCACCTAATCGTCAAAGTGGAGACTCACAAGGGAAATCGAAACTTCGTTTAAGCATCATACACTTTATGCAACGTAACATAAAACATTACAATCGTTGGAAACTATGACCTACTGGAGGACACCTTCTGCTCAATGCAATGCTAAGTGATCATATCGTGGTGCATAACTTACAGTGGACCAAAAACTTGTAAATGCCAACAATGTTAGGATGAAGGTGGTGTACGTTCACATTCTATATGTCAGCCCCCCATGGCTACACGTAAAAGTCATTTATGAGTCATATATAGTGATCATTCACATATGTAAACCCAAGACCTTGACAACCTAATGGACATAGTCAAAGTTTATAGGTATGAAAGCCTGTAAATATTGAGAAATTATAATAGAGACACATGTTGTATATGAATAAATCATAATGGAAACATGCATATACAATACCTAATCGATTATATCTTATGATTTGTAAAATAAACTAGGCGAATAATATATCTCAACCATCTTCATAAAGAGTTTTGACCATTCATACTCACCCAATAGGGTGGCATTCCAACTGTAGTATGCCATGCTAATATGCCTTATGAAGAACATTTGGGTCGTTATCCAACTTTGTAGGAAGATGCCTAGGTAATCATGTTAGTACTGACGTATTAGTGTTAGGAAGAAATCTACAAGCTGGTGATTGACAAGAAAACATCAATTGTTATGTTTTCATGAATATATAAAACATTTAAACAAAATAAATGGATATAAACCATTTACATCGTTGATCACCCACTGACGTAACTTGAGAATGGTGTGCCAAAATTTGGCTTTAGACTTGGCTCTTATAAAATAGACCTCATGGTTGTTCGATGCTTTAGCTTCCTTAACCATTTTTGGAAAGTTTCCTTATGCTTTATAGCTAATAAGGGAATTGTCCAAATCACTTATTTTGCCTTCAGTTTGAGCAGGTTTATGTATAGTGGGCTAGGGTGATAGGCATTCTATTGTGAGGGGCATGTTTGAGTCATTGACAATAGTCGACTCAACAATAGAGGGCTCAATGAATGGAGAAATACAAGTGGGATCAATGATAGATGCCATAGGAGGAGTGGGATCAATAAGTGGAGATGCACCATTTATAAGAATCAATGACGTTGATACTGGTGGAGGAGAGAAAAGATGCAGACTTGCCAGTCCAAATAGCCAATGATATCAATATACCATGGCAACTGCTCCTTGTTTGGGGTAGTAACCAATGGAAATTTACATCATCCTACTCATTAAAATATAACAATTAATATTTTGTTAATTAATTAATTAATTCAAAGTTACAAAGCTTATTTCCATTGAGTGTATATCTTGCATCACCCTATCCCGAGAGGCTTTTTGAATTCCACCTAAACATACACTGAAATGCAAAACAATCTACCAGAACCACCCACTCAACCATAGAGTCCAAAGTTTCATATATCCAAAACTGTAACATAAAAATAAAAGTTTAGATTCTATCAATTTACTAACAATAAAAAGTTTGGGAGAACCCCATGATACTATACTTTCTCTTACTGGTGTTGGGTGGGTCCAATGATAACCTTGTAATGGCTTTGTATATGGATCAGTACGTCTTGTCCCACAGGTAGGCATTAAATCTATAAAAGTGATCAACTAATTGAAGAAACCACATATCAACCTTTTTTCGATTTTCATTCCTTAGTAACATCATATGAAGATAATATAATAAAGCCAATTTAATGGCATCCTCACTATAATACCCTCAGGTACGTTCTAGGGGCATTTATGTCTTTTGGTCTTATTTTAAAAGATTTCCAGTTTTAAATGTATATATTGAAATGTATGTGTGTGTGTTATATACAACAATTATAAAAAGATAAAGGTATATATAGCCATATTAAAAAACAAAGGAACACTTTATGCCTTTTTCCATCTTCTCCCATCTCTTCCAGAAGCCAGCAGCTTTCCTCATGTTTTTGCTATGTTTTTGAATGAAAAATGGGTGATTTAAAAGGGTTTTGGAAGATAATTAAGGAGGGAAAAGAAAATGAAACACTTTGAAAGTCTTGATAACCAAAAGATCTCTTTCCTTTCCCTTTAATTGTGTTTATATATATTGGATGCATGTTATGTGAATATGTTAGTGTGTTTGATGTTAATTCAAGGTGGTTTTGGTGATAAAGGAAGCAAAAAAAAGAGGAAGGAGTTAACTTGTAAAAATTTGGCTTGAAACAAGGTAAGAGGTATTATTCTTGATATGTTTCATGTTTTATGCTTTTGGTTCCTTAGCTCTATGTTATAAATGATGATCTTGAAGTTGAAAAATGTTGTTTTGCCATTTAGGGTATCTATGTGTGTGATTTTGTTTATGACAAAAAGTTAGATAATATTTACACTTTTACCACTAAATTCGTTCTATGTTTTGACTGTCTTATCTAAGGAATCATGAGTGTTATTATAGCTTTTTGGAAATCTCTTTGAATCCTCTTTTCAACGCTATATAACTTGTATGAATTAGAGACCATTTGAACTGTTAAATTGTATGAACAAAAAGACTGTCTTACCAAATAAACAGTAAATATAATTTTTGCCATTGATTTCATCCCACATTTTGATTGTCTTATCTAATGAATCATGAGTACTATTATAGCTTTTTGGAAAACTCTTTGAATCCTCGTTTCAATGATATATAGAATGTGTGAATTAGAGACCTTTTGGACTATTAAATATTGTATGATCCAAAAAACTACTTTACCTAAATAAACAGGAAATACAGGTTTTTGCCACTGATTTCATCCCATGTTTTACTGCCTAATCTGATGAATCATGAGTACTATTATGGCTTGTTGGAAAGTTCTTTGAATCTTTTTTTCAATTATATATAGTTTATATAAAGTAGAGACCGTTTGAACCATTAAATGGTATGAACAAAAAAACTGTCTTACCAAATAGACAGTCTCATGAACAGTATTTCACAGTTTTTGGAAAGAAAAAAAAGGAGAAAAAGGAAAGGAAGAAAGAAAGAAAGGAAAGGAAAGGAAAGAAATGAGAGAAAAAGAAAAGAAGAAGAAGAAAATAAAGAAAAACAAGAAAATGAATTTGAAGCTCAAGATTTAGGGGTCGTCCGAAAAGTATGGTTTGGTGAGTTATGGATAGTTTTAGATGAAAACAAGATTAGTAAGATATAATGCACGCATGCATGCTATGAACTATGAGGGGATATTTTACACTACACCACCTATAGTAGGGCACATCCGTAATAAGACACTTTCATAATAAGACATAGATCCATAGTAGGGCCTGCTCGTAGTAGAACACAATTCAGATTCAAAAATAGTGTAGTGAGAGAAAGAAAGCGAGCTCGAGCTTAGAAAAGTATCAAATCCTTATAGTTAGCTTCTAAAAAGTATCAAATAGACATCAAATGGGACAGAGTATGACCCAAATAGTAAAGAATGAATTAGATTATCCTCTCGATTTCTTATGAAAGTTATGATACGAGATTGAGTCCCAAGAGTAAGTTAGAACAGGAAATGAGATAATTTACTTAATTTTTTCCTTTTATTGAGTGTTTTTATCTCTCACTTCCTTTTCTTTCATGATTACAAGTATGGGTGATCGAGGTAGTTACGAGGTAGGGTCACGTTAGCAAAAACAAACTCAAGCTGAGGCTGGTTACCTATGATTTTTGTTACATACATATGATACTATTGATTTTGGCCCTATTCAGATAGTTGTATAGTTGTATCTAGAGGCATGTATATGATTATTCAGTGATCTTAGATGTTTCAGATGAGTTTTCATATAGGATATATATATCTTTTGTTCGCTTCCAGATTTTTAGTTTTCTTAGAATAATTTCTAAACGCTTTTAGTGATGCGTTCATTTTAAAGTATTTTAAAAAAAAATAGACATTCCAAATATTAAGTCGTAATATTTCTCCTTTGGTAGATAATACTTCTAGGGATAAATATTACAAGTTGGTATCAGAGTATGATTTTAGGAACCTAGTGTACAAAGACAGAGTACAGAGATGTCGATGGTACTTATATTAGGGCCTAAGAGTTTATTAATCTAGTGTAGGGGACAGATTCAGTAAAGGAATATTCCATGAAGTTCAATCAATTTTTCTAGTATACCTCCGAGATAGCTAGTATAGATATAAGGCATATGCAAAAGTTCGTGTATAGGATAGGTCCAGAGATAGCTCGAGATGTTATAATAGAGACGCATCCACCTAGAACTTATGCAAAGACCCTTGATAAAGCTTTAAGGGTAAAGGTTTTTATGAGAAAGAGGTTTGGTTAGACCATAGGGCAAAAGGTTACACCTCTTACTGCCATACCAATTCCCCTATTGAATAGTGGTTCAGTTTCAGTATAGAGAGACCTTCCTCCAAACTGAGACAAGAAGGGTAAACGACCTTTCCAGTTCAGAGGCATGAAAAAGAACTGGAAGAGTGAAAAGAAATAGAGAGGACCTGAGATACCAGCTTGCCAGAAATGTGGGAAACAACATAGAAAAGAGTGTCTGATAGGCCAAACATTTTATTTCAGATGTTATTAGCCCAGACAAATTACTCGTCTTTGTACAGATGCCCCAGTGAGAGTAGAGCAGGAGTAGCCTATATAAGGGACTACAACTAGCGTTTATATGATCACCAAAGGCCCAACAGAGGCTAACCTATCAGTAGTCATGGGTCAGATTCTCTATCTTGATACTCCTATTTATGTTTTAATTGATTGTGGGGTTACTCATTATTTTGTAGCCAATAATTTGCTTGAAAGGTTAAAGTTACAACCCATCAGAATAGCCTAGAGGATTATGTGATGGGGGGTTAGTCATTAGTAAGATGATGCTGCTAGGATAGAGTATTGTGATTCAGGGTCAACAGTTACTAATGAACCTGATTGTATTTGATATGTCAGATTTTGATATGATTTTAGGGGTAGACTTTTTGGGGAGATACGAAGTTGAGATTGATTGTAAAAAGAAGAAAGTGAGATTTAACCTAGACTATAGAGATCAATTTGAGTTCAGTAAGGGTCATATTCAGAGTTTGATGATCAGTATGTTGAAAGCTAGTAAACTATTGA